>NC_133482.1:1725268-1751831 GCF_025370935.1 Choristoneura fumiferana | reverse complement strand
CGACTCCCTGTACAACAGTTCCGGCGTAAGTCGGGACATGTCAATGTTAACTCTCAATAGATGACACTGTACCCTGCTACAGTTTTAAATAGCTAGCTTCTAAAATCCAACGGCTGAAATCGGAATTCCACTGAATTTTCACGACATTCACTGCCATTCAGTGAGGGTTATGTATCATGATTTTGTATTATTTGAATTGTATGTCACATTCCTAGCTCCAATAGAGACTTTCATCATTTTAAAGTTGTACCAAATACCGCATAAAATATAAACATTTCACGGCAGTAAAATGTGATTTTATAGGTAGGTACGGCGTCGAAACCGCGTCATGTAATTTGATACGAAAAACGAACGCGCGCGCTGAAAAGCGGTCGGGCATAGACAATGCTTCAAATTGTCGTCAAAAAGAGCATCCGACATCCGACCTACATATCGGTCGAAACTGCAGGGCTGTCAACATGACGCGCGTGTAATATTCATTTGATTACGCGCGGGAAACGGAACACCGCGCGGTGACAGCGCCACCTGCGCGGCCACCGAAACAAATGAACGCGCGTACACGCTGGCCACAAAGGTCGATTCGAATATGGAATATGGAATCCGTTTCTGATTTGCGATTTGAAATCAGAACGGTCGCATGATGGAATCAAATCGCTTGCATTAATTCGCAACGAGTCGGACGTAAAAGTAAAGTGAGCCGCGCGATCTCGCGTGTGCATGAGTGCAATTTATATTCAGCGCACTGCCCGCGATATTGGTAACAATCTGGCTGCATGGTAAAAGATTTGAATTTTAAAGTCAGATGTACGTGTCGATAAGCGTTTTGAATTTAAATGTCATTCATGCGCATATCGAAACGTGTACTTACATGTTCATGATAACGTTTCCCAATTTCCCAGCTGGGGAATTTGTCTACGTTGTCGCGACGCTGCACTGACTTGTTATTGACATGGTGCGTCGTTTTGATAACAAATGGAATCCCGCATCCATCATACGCCATGATTCGGGGATCCCGTTAATCGTTTACTTATCCGTGTCGCGTCTTAATACTCACCTGTCTTAAGAAAATACCGTAGAAATAATATCAGAACGTCGCCGACTTAGGACAAATCCGCGCGCGCGCCCAAAGCCCTTTGGGGGGCTAAAATAATTATAAGTCGCGCTGTAATCCGCCGCGCGAGGAATATTGTTTTATGTGCTTACGTGTTATGATAGCTTGGTAGTTTACATTGCGTTTGCCTTGTGTTTTTTTCTGATTGCCTGATTTTTCTATTGCTTGTGCGTAAAACCTTACTTTTTGCCAAATTTCGTACCTCCTTGTCAACGGAATGTACAGTCGAACCATTTGATTCTTGGCCTACCGTAGAACGTTCTCATAGTAAGTGTCATAATAAATTCCCTTGTCAAGCAATGTGATGTCACTATGACTTATTCTACGAAAAGGTTCCACAGTCGGTCACGATATAGTTGGTTCGTGTATTGTATGTTTCTTATCATCCTATGATCTTGTGCACTTTGAAACTAAGAAATCTAATTATTAGATATTAATTCCAACTTGATATCTCCACGTGTTTCTGAGAAAAAGTGTCTTGTTTTGACAGACAAACAAACAGGCAGACTGGTAACGAATTGATCTCATAAATAAGCGATCCCTTTGTCCAGAAAGCAGACCGACACAGTACCTATTAACATGCATGATTTAGTAGTCGCCTGTATACAGAAAAAAGTACGTGGCTAGCCAAGGCATTTCAAGATATGAACGGACACTAAATTATTACAAAAACGTCGCATTTATAAGCTTAGTAAAGACGTTGGCGCTTTGCTACATCGCGTCAGGAGCTGCCGGAATCTCTAACTTACAACACAATTTGCTCTCCATCCTCTCGTATATTCATTTGCTTGCAGACCATGTACTTTTATATTTTGGGCACCAAATAACGTCCTTTTAGGGTTTAATTCGGTCCCTCCGTCACAACACTGTGTTCCAATATTAATAAATTCTCATTCCCAGGATTTGCCAGCAATTTGCCCCGGATGCGTCGAGTAAAACTTATGACTCGCCCTGCCCTTAAATAAGGGAACTTTCCTTGAGATTTTTAACGGAGACTGTGAAAATTGAGGTGTATTTTGGTTGCGTTATGGGATTTATGTCGGCTGCGGGAGTTGAGTGCGATTAAGTTTCGCGAGCGGTAAATATTACGGTCACTTGTTAGAAAAATTAAATCGCGATTTAATGTTAAGCTCGGTTTTGTACTGTCAAAATCTTTGCTACTTTGAAGCTTGAAGCGTATCAGGTTTGACGACTAACTATACGAGTAGTTTATTCTTTCTAGCTAGAGGCTATTGGGTATTACATTTCATCAATGCATTGATTGTTATCAAAATATATTCGCAATTTTCGCATCATTTGTTAATCTTACAAAATCTAAATTATTGAACAGAATCCTAGAGTATGTGACCAATGAGTCTATTAGACATTTTTAAATTAAAACTTGATTTTGGCAACCATAGGTCCCATAGAAATAATGTCTTTGTTCTATGGTTCCAAAAATAAAACGCAAAAGTAAGTTCTGTTTGTATTATAACTTACTTTGAACTCGGTATATAAAATTTCAAAACAGGCATCCTTGTTATCTTCGACGTCGAATAAAATGGGAAAGAGCTTTCTAAACGTCCTAATAATAACCGTAAAGCACCAGGATATCATAACACAGGAGACAGTTTATAAATAAAATATTAAAGTACAAAATTCATGCGGCGAGGCTCCCATTCCGCAGCGGCGTCTCAAAGCGAACCCGATACGGGCGTAACTCAACACCGCACGCCTAGGAATCCAGTGTTTTGCAATATCTCTGCCATTCTCTGATCTCCTGGTACTTACATGCTAATATTAGAAATAGAAATTTAGTTTATGCTATCTAGACGTTTTCACAGCAACGTTAGCATGCGACTGAATCGTTATAATTTTAATAAATGCGACTGTTATGCGTCGCGCATGTGAATGATTCTATGTTTATTTATTTTAATGCACGATAATATGCTAAGTAGTATGGAACTAAAAATAACTCTATCTAACACTAGCATACGCCTACGGCATTGCCGCATTACAGAATTACCTTAACCCGTGAGAATTTTGCGACATCTGTCCTTATTCGTTGACTTCATAAAGGGAGTTCGGTGCACAAAATACTTTCTGCATTCTCGGTCTAAAAGTTTGAGCTCGGCAATGATGAGTCAAATCAGCCAGGACTTTTTTTTAACAAAGATCACAAGGAACCCAAACCATAAAATTCGCAACATTTATATAACACTCGCTGTTGCCCGCGACTACATAATTTACCATACCGTAAAACATTCTGTACGTAGGCCGCAAAGAGCTCCTTTACATGTCACTTTTTTATAACCAGCAGCGGCTTTCGAAGAGACCATCATTTGCCAAAAAAAGAATTTACCTGAAGAAACTTGAGTCATTTTTTCAAATTTTTTTTCTAAATATAATAAAAGAGCAACCAGCATAGAAAAATGGCGTGGTGTTTCAATTATCAACTTTAAAAAATTGCATTGCCAAAAAAAAACAGAAATGCTTGATCAGAAGAAAAGTGACACTTTGGTCCCTCTCGTCAGGAAGGAAATAGTAGATTGTTGCACCAAGCAGAAAGTTATTTACTATAGCACCGAGTGCTGATTTCGAGCCCGAGCGCAAGCGAGGGCTTTAGAAAGCACGAGGGCAATATAAATTACTTAACGCGAGGTGCATAATCTGCTTTTCTTTTAACTATTACAGGAATAGTAGACAAAAAAAACTCATGCTAAACAATTAATGGAAAAGAAATGTCACTAGCACTCGATGATTGCATTTTTGTAAGTTTACATTCGCAATCTCAAAAAATGTCCACGGAAAATTCGCAAGGTTTCCGCCAATTTTTTTTTTTAATTTCTTACTCTTTTTTGGCAGAGTTAGTAGCAGATATTTCTACCAGCGATACGTCCAATTTCGTATTATTTTTAAATACGGGTACTTACTATTTTTGGTAGGATTGGTAGCACCCATTAAATTTTATTTTATTTTTTATGAAATTGACAGATTGCTGTCAAATTTCATAAGACCATCAGATTGACTAACCTAACACTAGAATTTTTTACACTATGCAGGCTAATTTTATAGCAAAAATACTTGTGTTACCTCTTTGGTGGTGCAATTAAAAAAAAAACGAAAAAGATTTTCACACATTTTTTCTGCTCTAGAGCAGAAAAGTCCCGCTTTGTTCTGGGTATTTAGTGCGGTTATGATGAAATTAAATCATAGTTACTTTTCTGAATGAGAGGTGTGAAAAGTAACGCTGATTTTGCGAAATCAAAATATTGATTTTCCGTTGTGAAGCAATAAGTAAACTAAACATCCAATTAAGCTTTTTTATTTGTACCTGACCTGATATTAGTACGATATTAGTCCGATTACCGAAGTGAAACATGATTATGCGCACATCCATATTTCTTAAGCCAGTCTGCCTTATTACATGATAGATACAGTGTCTATGTTGAATCGATATTAATTCAATAACTACTGGAACGACTCGCGGTAACCGTGGTTGCATTTACCGGTAATTAAAACCGTTCGTTATTGCTCGAGGCGGTGGGGCCACCTGCCCTAATGATTGTTAATAATGATATTTCATTACATGAAATAAATGATTAATATACGCGGACGTTATAGATTACAGAGGTGCTTAACGTTGTAGTGATGTATGAATGGGTATGTCATATCATCAGCTATAAAGTTTAGTTGACATTTCCTAATGTAAGTCACAACACAACACGACTGTTGAGCCACTAGTTGTAGTAACAGTCATTATAGCAAGCTCGTTAGTTAAGCAACACTCACTTTCAAGTCTAGGCAACAAAGTACTATTTTTGATATACAGTAAACCAATATAAGGCTTTAGGTTTCGCACTCAGAATATGCGCTTTTGTGATAAATATTGATTCAACATTGTGAACTATTCGAACATTAGACTGTTGATGGAATGTATTCGGAATCGAGCAGCGAGGGTGGCGCTGGCTACTGCCAAACTGCGCAAGTATGACACGGGAATTTTAAAAGTCAAAATCAAAACCCGTAAAGCAACAAACAAGTAGGCCGCAAATGTCTCTTTTAAACTACTTCAAAAAAAAGGCGAGGCGGAGAAGTTTCTCGAATGTTAATATAAGAAATTTGTGCGAAGCCCATTTCAAACCAAGTTAAAATAATCGGAACAGAAAAAGATTAAATTAACTATTCCGTTTGATGTTACAACGCTAGCTAATTTTCTTTAGCTATAACTTATCCACTTGCATCGAAAGCTTTTACTTAAGTACAAAACGTATTGTAATTAATACGTGGTCATCTGATACCAGTTTGGCGAAAGGGTTTGCTTGCAGAGCCCCTATGTTTACTCGGCTGGGTTAGTAGATAAATAGAATATCATATTTTGATGCTTATTAAGAGCTTCCGAGATGGTCAAACGATTTTTACGCTTTATCCTATCTTACTAATATTATAAATGCGAAAGTATGTGCTGTGCGTTTAGTACGTTTTCATGCTAAAACGGTTCGACGGATTTAGATGCAATTTGGTATGAAAATAGCTAATTGTTATCGCAATCACGGGATAAGAATAAAATCTCAAAAGTTCACCCGTTGGGATTTGAGACTTCTAATTTGATATTTGACGCGGGTTTTTTTTTGTAGTTCTCTTTATGAAGACTCGTATATGATGAATTCCTCGGTGCAATTTTTAGCAATTGGGTGTATGTTTTATATTTTAGAATATTACTTTATTCCTTTTGTCTGTTGTTTACATCTCATTCTGTATGTGAACTCTAGTTAGGAAACTAACACTTGTAGAAACATGTGTCAGAAACTTAGCAAAGATTGGTGAAACAGATTCCACATCCCTCATGTATTGTTTGCAAGACAGTAGCATCCATCTAGTACTAAATCTTTAAATACAAACTACTAGTGCTTTTCAAATCACACAAGAAACCGAATCCTATTCAAATGCCGCTGCATCCTATCACGCATCCCTCTCCGACACTATCCAACTCAACAGCTTTCTCACCTCCACACTCCATTTCCGGGAAAGTCGAATTTCCTGCCGGACCCGCCTCTAAACGTCGCCGACTTAAAAAGTGGGTAGTTTTGGAATATCTACCGGAAAGTAGGAAATGATGTGTCCTCCAGGAGATGAGACGGCGAGGGAATTATAGGATTGAAAATAGCCTTTTACTGGATGGTGGCTCGATGGCCACACTTTAATGTTGGTTTGAGAGAGGTGCTTATAGCTCTTACTTCATATAACTTAGTGAAACTTCGTGAATAAGGGCATCTTATCTTGATATAGTCGCCTATACAAGGTGTCTTTGAATTCAATCGGATTAAGCAGGTTGAGTTCGTTTGACTGAACCCCCTGTAAATGTTTTTGGAGACTTTATAATAATTAAAAAGTTAACAAATGTTTCCATAAATTGATCGATTGTCACGAGACAACAGAAGTGTAGTGAAGTATATTAGATTGAACTCTGGTCATGCAAGTTTGACCCACTTCTAGTAGCAAGATTGACTTGAAATTTGGTATACACAATGTAGATAACAGATAGGTACTCTAAACAAAAGGTACAGTTAGCATAAAAATTTCTATTACAAATATTTTTTACTTAAGCGTTTTTGACTGATTAAATTTCGTATTTCGTAAGTAATTTGGCATGCAATACACACTTCGTAAGTGCCGTTACCTTCCCTGCGTTATCTTTATTTCAATCTAATGAGTTCAAATGGGTCAAAGTATAACAATGCATTTAGGAGAATTTATCCTAGTTGCTCCTGAATTAAAGACATTCCATTCCTACGTGTACTATTAAATACCTAAACAATAAGATTAAGCAAACAACAACTATCATGAACCAGTAGTTAGTGACCAGGACATCATATCTGGCTGGAGTATCAGGGGGTCTCTCCCCCGGGGGATGGTCGTTAAGATAACGTATCTGGGTGGACAACGGTCCGTCTCAGGTTGCCGTCGGGGGTTTAAATATGGAAAATGGATGAAACAGTAGCTTTGGCCGTATTTTATTGCAGTATTTTCCGAAGTTACGGAAGCGGTAGCGACGTGTTATTTGAGCGTGTGATTATTATGTGAAAAATAATCGATGTTCTGTAAATTCTTAATCGGGCCGGTATTTCCATGTCGGTATTTTCCGTGCCGGTAAATAGTGTCACCCATTTCCAGTGTATCCAAAAAAGAAAAAAAATGTAGAGTGGCGTAGAGCCTTTCACAATTTTTTCTTTGATTTGCATTCATACATCTTTTGTGTGTTTCTTATCTGTTTTCTTCCAAAAAATAAACATTCCGCGTTCTTCACACGAAGAAAACCGGTAATCCAGTAGTGAGTTATTAAACGGTACCAGGACACCATAACTTAGGAGAGCGCAATATCCCTAGTCCCGCAAAAACCTCGCCTAACACCTCTTTGATTAATGTATTCCGATGTCACAGTTATTGCGCCCTACCCCCGTTTTCTGACGCCCTGGTGTTATTGCAAATCTAGGGTATATTAAAAAGGGCTCTATTTATGTGAGATACACCTGCGTGCGTGAGATATGGCTTAATGCGAAGCAGGAAAGGAAACGGGACAATGCTTGAGAAAATTGTGGGCATATAGGTACAGTCCCGCAATACCTTCTATGTGCATACTTAGACAACGTGTTATGTTTGATTTCCATTAACTTTATGGAAACAAACAGGTCAAATATAGTTATTTGTGTCCAAGCAGTTATTTTACGGCGAGGTGTACATTGAATCCAGAATTAGCGAAGTTTACGATCGAGCGAGGGATTCTAAGTAGAATCCTGAGCGTATGAGATTCATGTTAACAAGATGAAAATAATTTGCTGATGCTCATATAACTTTTCACACCGAGCATTAAAATTTGAAAAAATTAAATAGGTATTATAAAGAGCAACCAGCATAGACAAAGGCGTGGCTTTACGATTATCAACTTCAAAAAATTGCAATAAAATCCTTAGAAAAGACTTGAACAAAAAGTTGCACTTTGCTCCCTCTCGTCACGGAGGAAAAGTTACTTTTTTGAAGGAGAGGTGTGAAAAAGTTAATTTCTCCTAGACACTAGTAGTCGCTCTTACGTCCACTTGCAGGCTTTTTAATCTAGGTTTAAGTGGTCTTAAGTCCTGTCAGATCCATACAAAGACTGTCAGTTTGCCTTAAATCGAGATTTAAACAATGATGGATTTAAAAAAGACTACAAGACGACCTTACTGTTTAAAAGATAATCAAGAATTAAGATATGTAATTAATTTTGCGCACTAAAACATTCTGCGGTGAGCTCTCAGCTACATTTGTTTACCATAGGCTTTACGGGGAAGGAAAACATCGGCATCGTTAGGAAAGCTACACACACCTGCGAAGATATTCTATGGTGTGTGTGAAGTTCCCAATTTAAACTGAGCTGACATATTTCAATTAAACTCTCGGAAATAATGATTCCGTGCGGAGTACTAAATACTATTCTGTAAATAAATGTAACCTGAAATAAAAACTTCTCTATTCAGTTTTTTCTATGCCACCATTTTGTAACTTATGAAATTGCTAATTAGCTGCGCTACATCGCATTGTTCATAAGTCGGTACATATAGGTATCTAGTCGTATTGCTATTACATGTATCTAAACTCTTTAATGCACAACAAGAGCTGTAAAAAAAATATAGACACATGTACACAAAAATAAGTAGACAATATGTTGATACCTAACTGATGATAGACTCATTTCTATGCGCTTTTAAATCTTGTTTTGCATCATATGCCAATTCGCTCGAGGTGTAAAAAACCGTTGTACTGGGTTATTTGTAGTACTTTCTTCGCAAGTAGATATATTTAAAGGAGTAATGAAGAAAAAAGATATTGTAAAGGACCTAAAGACAAAAAGGGATCGCAGTAGTTCCATTAAAGGAACCACAGCGAATAATCCGTTGCACTGGCTAACGGAAAAAAGAACTTCCAAATTCAAACGCACCAAATTCGAAATCCTACACCGCATATCGCGCGCTTTTCAATTAACACCAAATTGAAAATACTCGCCCTGTTTCAACTCTTTGGTTTTCACGCCATTTTCTTTTTTCGAATTAAAAAAAGTCCAGCCGCGCGGGAAACACTTTCCGAGTTCGCTCTCCGAAGTTCGCACAATCTAGATATATGGCGGAGTTAAGATGTGCATCTAAATAGCCTCTGCCGCCCTGGTACCTAACTTTAGATTACTTGCACCAACTTCCAAGTTTGCCCGAGAAAATGGGCAAGTCCGCAGAGTGGAATTTTTCCGCATGTAACCCATTCAGTTTGCGGTTACGGAAAAGTTTGGATGTTAGGATTATTGCGAATTTTTGATAACATTTAAGAGACACTTACAACGATACTGAGGCATGTGCGGTTCACGCGGTTGAACATATTTGTCACAGATTACGTATTAACTATCTAACAGATTTGACACACGTTTGACAACCTGCTGCATTCACCTACCGGGTGGTTTGCCGCCAACTGCTATAAAGAATACACACTATCTTACAGCGTTGAGCAAGACGTACTTATATTGAGTGACGATGCAATGTTTTAAAATACTACCCCTATTTTCCTACATGTCAACTATAAAGTCATACGTCACCAACCGAAAATGACATGGTAATACCAAAATACGCGTGCCCAGCCCAGGGCGGTATTTGTATTAATTTTAATAAAAGCGATTAGCATATACAAACGCGGACGGGTGCGACGCACAGATAAAGCCCGTTTGCATCCCGTGAGTTATCGCCCAGGTGACACTCCGGCCCTGTTTGCCTTCTGTCAATATTTTTAATTAGTCAACAGAAATTATGGGAGAAGGGTCACTATAGGATTGTGATTCTAAATAGAGAATTTGACTTGATACTAAAAAAGCCCTTTAATATTTTTGGTAGCTTTATTTTAGTTATTTAACGCCAGTAGACAAAAGTAATGTGGTTGTGAGTAATTTTAAGCCCCCGACGAGAAAAGAGGGGTGTTTCAAGTTCGACGTTGTGTGTCAGTCTGAGTCATCAACATTAGCCCTCAAACGGAAGGAGCGAAGTATAAAGCTGGCTCTTAGCTAAAATCATCATCATTTATTAAAATTGCTTCAGCTGTTTTTGAGGTATTGGATTCTGAAATGACAATATGCAAGAGTTTCCAACTTTTCCAAGTTCTTTCGTAAACTCACCGTTTGTTTTCTGATCGTAAATTTGACGCTTCTAGATTATTTTCCTCTAAGAATTTTTCGTACAAACGAAATAACTAACAGACGTTAAATACCAATAAATGTTGTCATAAAATTAGTCGCGTTCCTTTTTATCATCACGCTATCAGGGGGTCAGAGTTCGCACACAGCAAGTCGTGCCTGCATAATTCCTACCAGGGGGGCATAGAGGCCGGGAGCTCAGCTAATCAGGGCCGGCGGGCGATTAACTCGGCCCGTGCGATAATGCCTCTTGCGCGATTAAGCACGCTGACCACCCCGGGACTTCTGACCGCCTGGTATCCGTTACCCATGGGATTGATCTTGCATGAAAGCCTGTATAAGTTAGTTTCAATGTTTTGACATCCCTGTTTGTACTATTAAATTTTCACTGATTTTAAATAAGTAACAGTTAACATGACATCGATATTAATAGTTACAATTTATTTATTTCAGGTATGTACACAGGAAGGCAAACAATCATCGAAGGTTTGTAGGCTTGAAGAAATTTACTGCAACTCACTACAATTGCAATTGGGTACCTTAAGTTTTCTAGGATGGCGCACCTTTTTAATCAAACAGACCAAGGCACAAAAACTATTAATCTCACGAAACGTGTGGTTTGCCGAAATAAAGTTTTAATTTATTTTTACAAAAAAACGGCGAGTGAAAAAAATATATATCTACAGTAGTGAGCTATATTAAGTCTACTATCGATAAAAAATATAATATGGATCATCCCAGAAAACGTAAGGTACCCAACGTTGACGACATGATAGCTAACATAATAGGCATTTTACAAACACTTGTCACCAGTCAGCCCTAATAAACCACTGGCAGGCAATAAAAAAAGAGAGCAACTTAGTACCTACCTTAGTACGTATTCAAAAGTCATCTACATAAATGCTAGCAGAATTTCGGCATGCACTATGTATTTTTAAAGCGCTTCATAACTCCGAGGCAAAGTAAAGTTTAAGCGCCATTAGCGGATTGGCCGGGCCCGTCAGGTCGGATTTGCGCCACGGGACGGATATATCGCTTCGGGACTGAACGGAATTCCCGCCAACGGGAATATTTCATTACTTAGCTTAACTCAAAACGTATGAGGATTATGTGTATACGCAAACTTCTAGAAACATCGCTAGTTTATGTTTATCAAACCCCTTTTTCTTCTCAATGAAAACTGGTTAATTGTATTTAAAGAGAAGGATTTGAAGTGGACTGTGTTTTTCATCGTAAGCAACATTGTGCCTACATCATATTTACCATTTGTGAGTGATGCTGATGACGTTTGCATTTTTTTTTACAAACGTTTATTTAATAGAAAAATGTTTGTTTGTTCGGGTCCAATCTTGAAAATCAAATTTTGCACTCTTCTATTGATTCGTTTTTGTCAAATTTAAAATCTAAAATCGCTAAAAGTGGCTCCGAAGCGCTAACGTTTCGTGTGCTCTGCCTTCCTCATTTGGGAATACAGGCGTGACTTTTGTTGTTGTCTATTGATCATAATCACTTAAAACTTCGTTTGCACCTACAATGCATGTATAATAAACAAAAAGTAGAGTCAGAAGTAGAGGTTTTTTCTTCAAAGAGTTATTTACTGCCCGTATCTCTGAAACAATTGTAGTATAGAGTATTAATATTGTAATAGTTAGATTAATGGATTGAATCAATGGTAATAACTAACGACATAGCACACTCCATGCACTGCAAACATGTAGCAGTTAAATCGTAATATGCAATCGCATTATAGTTTAATGGTAACGTCGTCGTAACGAAACGTAACGACCTCGTAGTCAGTTTTCCATTTTCCAAATGCATCATAATGGGTTAACAATGAAATTATCAGCATTTAATGCTGCAAGCTTTGAAGTACATTAATGTCTGATGAACACACAGTTTTAACATGACGTCATAATAGACAGAGACTGAAAAAAAGTGATAAAGTTAGGGATAGAAATCTGCTTTCCTAAAATTGCATTACAGAAAAAATAGCTATCTTTAAAAAGTCACCATCTAGACAATGTCTATGAAACAATTACTTAGACTAAAAGTGGGGGTGCAGTTGGGTGGTGGGGAGGCCATTTTCATAATGCACGGCGAGTCTTCTTTAAACTTTACACTTTAAATAATTGGTCGGTGCGACCAGGTGTCTGACGATTGGGGTTCCGACAAACAAGGAGTCGTATAACCCTTTTGTTTTTAGGGTTCCGTAGCCAAAATGGCAAAAACGGAACCCTTATAGTTTCGCCATGTCTGTCCGCCGCGGCTTTGCTGAGGGACTATCAATGCTAGAAAGCTGTAATTTTAGACGAATATATATGTAAACTATGCCGACAAAATGGTACAATAAAAAAATAAAAAAATATTTTTTTTAGCGTCCCCCCCCTCTGAAATGTAAACCGGTGGGTGGAAAAATTTGAAAAAATTCAGGATGGTAGTAAGCATAACATTCAAACAACAAGGAAAACTATAACGGTTAAGTTAACGGTTTAGTCAGATCTTAGAATAAAGATTTCTGTGACAGGCTAGTTGTCGCCAATAACGTAGGATCCGTTTGGAAATTGGTTCATAACTAAGAGCAAGGCTGTAGCGTGCCATCTCACTCTCATTTCACGGTGCTGATCATTCGCTAATTGCATTCCATTGAAGCTAAAACTAATCATACCGTCTAAAAAGCTTTCCTCTTCTATTATTAACTCGATTTCTTGTTTTTTTAACCCCCGACGCAAAAAGAGGGGTTATAAGTTTTTCTGTGTGTCTGTCTGTGGCACCGTAGCTCTTAACGGGTGAACTGATTTGAATGCGGTTTTTTTATTTGTAAGTCGGTTTTCTAGCGATGGTTCTTAGACATGTTTTATCATAATCGGCTCAGCCGTTTTTGAGATATTGAACTTTGAAGTGACAATGTCGGGGGTTTTCCAACTTTTTGTTAGTTAGGTTATGATACTACTTAACTTATTTTTGTTGCCGTTTTTTTACTAACAACGAACGTTTTCGGTAATTCTTTCCCAGCTTATATTAGGAGCACATATTTCACAGCCATTATCACTAAAGCTGCAACGGATTCACAGCTCGAATATGCAGATTCTTGACATAAGACGGATTTAGATGATTCTGTTGGGTTATTCCTCCATTGGCACAAATTATTTACTACGTAACTGATTTGACACTCGAATTTAACAGCCACTGTATACATCTATCGATCTACAGTCAATTCAAATTTAGGATAAAGTAGATCACATTGTTGATTTTCCAGTGTAGCGCAGGTGTTCTATATCGCTTGGAGTGACGGAGCCATTGCTCCATTGATGATTGGTTGGTATTACAAAACGCCTAGATCTTTCTTTAGCAGTCTAACACCTGGGTGGTCCAGTAGACAATGTCCAGTCAGCTCATGACAGTCTTGACAGTTACAACAATGCGCAGTTTCACGCGCCCGCATGTCACTCGTCGTGCCACTGACTCATTCTCTTTGACATGCAAAATTATACAGTTGTTTTTTTAGAAAATCTCACTTTGTTGACTGGTTAATTTCTACAGTCCAAATTTTCAATGGAAAAAACGGAAGTAACTATGTCACTCATGATTTTGAAATGGCGTTTACGAAATTGAATCATCTGTTGTAAGATCTTCACGAATTACTAAAAAGAAAAGAGGTTATTTTAATAATTGAGTTAAATAATCGCTTTGTTTTAAGTAATCATTAACTCGTACGACATTTTTACGACATGGATGGACTTTTAGGTTCTTTTTACATTAGTTATAACGAGGTCTGCAGCTTTATGCTGAATTAGTTGCTTATTTACTTGAACCAAAGATCAGCTATATATGCTAAATCGAGGCCATTTCACGACAGTGTGTGTCTATTTTCCTTCTTTGTTTTTTGTGTCTTTCTCTTTCTTTCATAATGGGAACAAAAAGGACAGACCCTGAATTCAAATTCAAATTTCTTTAATTGCGTAAAATTTGGTAAATACGTAGTTAGTCTCATAGTAATATATTTTAAAGACGCGCACATTTTGCCAGCAGTTGGCATGCAACATGGAGATCAATTCAGAGGAGCTTACTTAAGAGCATATATTTTGCGGTTTTGTGAGCATAATGACATATATCTTTAGATATAAAATCATTGATACACACGCGCATCTATAACTGGTTTTAGTTGAATACAAACCTTTGCAAATACACTTAATAAATTATTGAAGTATGTTCTAAAGACTATTTTTGAGCCATGGAAAAAAGCAAGTCTTGGTAACTTTAACGTGGTATCATCATTTAACGATGTAGAAGATACCTAATAAAAGTCTCTATTAAAAGAAATATTTAGTACCCTACTTATAAAATATTCTTATTTGTTATTGTACATACGGTTGTACACGCTTCTCTTGACATGTTAAATAAAAATAAGCATTAAACTCAAACAGAATTATAAAACGTATCAATCTTTTATGAAGTAAAAACAATTACATAGCTCAATTACATCACCACCACCACACTACACTGACACGTTTCGATCTCAACCAAAGTTCATACTTACAGCAACACAACCTTTCACCGTTACATTAGTAACTAACTTTTTGTCAGTCCCTAACTAAATGCTTCTCTTTCATTGTCAATTGAGTATCTTTTCTCAAAAATGACCGTAAAAGTTGACATTATTCTTTACATATCAGAAGGTGAAGTGCATAGTTTATGGTCAGCGAAAAATTAAAAAGTTAAAACGATTGCAGGCGCGCTAGCTCGACAATAATGAATTAGCGCGCCTGCAATCAGTCACATTTTTTTAAAGTTAAAAAGGCCATGGCAATATTGGCACAAGTCGTATACATACAGCCAAGTCTAATGGCCGGTATCAGAGATTTTGTTGGAACTCCGGACTTTTTCTATTGGGTCTGAAATAGCTTGTGGTGTTTTCGGTGGAAAATACACCTGCAGTTTATTTTTTAATGAAAAAAGGCGGGAAAGCATAAGAAAAATATTGGAATAAAATTAAATTTTACAATATATTTTGAGAAAAAGTTTATTCTATTTCAGAATTATTCACCATTTTTGAGAAAAGCTTTATATAAGTCTCGGCTGGAATAGCAATTGCTGGCTTCGTATTAGTTAAACGGACTCGCAAGCTCGTCCGTTTAATACTCATACTCAGCCAGCAATTGCCTACTTCCAGGCCACGACAATAATCTACTATTATTTTTGTACAATAAAGGGTATTCGCATTTGTTCAAAGAGGGAACGCTGCCAGCATCATTGGTACCTTGCCTTAAGTCGAGTTTAGCATTACATTGCGAGGCCGTTAAGCCAACGAGTTTGTGGTGGTCAATCGAGCGCCGCTATGTAATGCAACTTGCACGATTTTTCTTGCAAGTCTTGCAAACTCGGCTTTAGAGGACTGTTTTAAATAAGTAGTTATAATTTTCGTTTTTTTATTATGTTTATGATAGTTGAATATAGATACATATAATTAATAAATAACGCATAAAACATACGTGTACATTAGTAAAATAAATTGGTATAGTCCCAAGCTAGACTTACACCTGGCTACTAAACAATACGATATAGTTATAAATAAACCATTTGCACAACTGTTCGATAACTTAGCACAATAACAAATTAATTCATTTCATGCCCGCCCTTTGTGTGCCGCGTGTAGACCAATCAAAACTTAGACAGCTGTCTCGCCAACCAATCACGAGTGAGCTTAGCTCGGAAAATCTATACATTGAGATGCGGAAAACGGGCGTGTTCGAGTAGCCGAGATAACTGTGCTTATAAGCTGCCATTTGTGGAATTTTCTATCAATACGGTCTAGTTGAACGTTATTAGTGCGTACGTGAGAGGTTTGACTGATTCAGCGATTGAATGTGTCTAGATTTGCTAGCAGGCTATTGCTTTGGAGCTTATTATTGCAAGTCGTTTACAAGTAAACGCACTAAAACAATTTTTTATAATAATTGTTATTGTAATTTTAGTTCGCGGTCATTGTTGAAGGTCAAGTTGTAAAATTCACAAACATGACGAGTGGCAATAACGTGTTTTCTTTACTTAAATCTATATGAATTACAAGCACTAGCTAGAGATATAAACAAAAGCGTCATTATTTAAGAACATAATTAATTTAATTATCGTATTTCTTGGTTATCTTTTAAACAGTAAGAGTTGCCACATATGTCTTGGAGAATTTATCTTCTTGACCTTGATGTTTCCAGAGTTAAAGGAAAACTAAAATAACACATAGCCAATGACTGCATTCGAGCTACTGCCCATATATTGTCGCAGCTAGTTTGTGTACAGGTTACCGACTGCAATGTAATTGCAATAAAAATTGCATGAGCAAACGGCCCTTACATTAAAGGATTTCCAAATTTGCATGTCACAAAGAATCACTTTCCAGTCAGTCGTTTTACATGGGTTCCTGGTGCCATCCACGAAGATGCGTGATTTTGTCAAAATTAGACATTAATGACATTGCAATAAGAATCATGGCACGGGTCATCGTGAAATGACTCTACCTATAACTATGTAACGAAAGCGTTCCAAACCATGAGAATACCATCATTTTCCCATAAACTTTTCCACACAGTCAAACTAAAAACACCATTAAAACAATAAACAAACTCACAGCCGGTACCAGGGGCTCAGAACTCATGAAGACATCGAAGGGCAGCAACAATGGCCGCGCACAAAGCGCGCGATAACCACGCCACTCCGTCACCCCCTGACAGGGTTATCACTGGAAGTTGCGGGTTCCAGCGGAAAATGGAAATGTTTTGTTCGTACTCGAATGGTGGTGCATTATCAGGTGTTTTAGGGGCGAGGGAGTTGAAAGGCGTTTGTAAACGAAACGTGTAGGTTTTCCGTTCGATAAAGGATAGCTCAGTAAAAATGATTAATTATTATAAATCTTACGTCCGCTGGGATTAATGAAATATCATCATTATTTCTCCGATGATTACTTATTAGTTTTCAAAAATCTGTGCTCACGGAATAAATAAATAAAATTTTTTTTTGCTTTTTTTTAACGGGTGTTCTTAGTGACGTAAATGTCTAGACCACGACTATTTATTTATTTCCGTGGATATTAAATAAAACAGTGAAATCTCAATTCAACTGACAGCCTCCATGATTCACGGACACGAAGTCACGGTTAATGTCTAGTCTAGTATCAAACTCGTCCGCTTTCCGCTTGTCCCTTGCCCCGTATTCACATAGCGTAGTATGTAAACGCTCTTGTGAATTTTGAGCTGCGAGCTGCGAACACGCTTTTATGTTTTGTCTTCCGATTGCGTTTATCGACTCCAGCCGCGGTCGATATACGGCTAATTGTCTCGCTTTGTCGTCTGCTAGGTGGGGGTTTCAACGTTTGATTGGAATTGAATTACGTGTTAGGAATATTTTGATGTTTGATGCCAATTATGTACTAGGATAACATACGTTTTTGACTGGTTTAATTGGTTCTTTTGGCATTGCCAATCAACATGAGATGTCAAAATGCGACTACTCCATCCATAGACGTTGCTTATTAGCCAGTTAAATTGACTGCTACTACTAAAAATACAATCAATTAAACATTAATCTGGTTTTCCAGATTATTAAGTAATGGTTTTTATCTTTTTTTTAGGGTTTCGTAGTCAACTAGAAGCCTTTTAAAACCAGGGGGGGGGTTGATGCCGAAACGATTTTTCGTTTCAGTGATCTTTTTGCAAAATATTTAACTTTAAAGTGAAAAATTTTCATTTAAATCGAGCGCCCCCCTCTAAAATCTAAACTGTTGGGTGAAAAAAAAAAACAATCAGGATGATAGTTAGTACCTATATCAAATTTATAACGCTTAAGATTGCTTGAGAATTACCTATTAGTAGTTTTAAAGTAAATATATGCCTGAGGTATAAAACATACCTAAACTTGAAAGATACCGTACACAATACGAAATCCTTAGAAAAATATTACTTGATTTTTCGCAATAGCTACGGAACCCTTATCCTGGGCGTGTCCGACACGCTCTTGGCCGGTTTATTATAGCAGTCTTTGATGTTTTGTTAATGGTGTTCAATACTCTATGGACTTGCATGGCTATGATGTTCAATTGCCATGAAAAGTGCTAGTAAAATTTCACTCAAGAAAATTAAGGATTCTTGAAATTTTTAAGAAATGTCGGATTAACTGAGAACACCTTTGGAAACTAAGCGAAATTCTTTGATAACCCAGCCATCATGTCACGCCGTACCAGGGCATCATATCTGTGCGGAGCTTCAAAGAAACTAAAAGCAAAGTGAAGGACTTTGTACAGTTGATTAGGCGTTCTTAGCATGCCCGCCGCGGGGCCCGCTTTGTGGCCTTTGTTACAATCAAAACGCTTTGATATCGTTTACATTCTCTTGTCGATTCGTGCCCTTCATATAACTGGCAGATGAGAAAATTTGTTGGAATAAAGAAAGCTCTTGCTTCATGTTTAAAACTTGCAGGGTCATCTCTCACGACTCCCTGAATAGAAACATATGGGAAGTTCAGATACATTTCGAATTCGATGGAGGTGACCTCTTGATTAGTTTTACTAAGATATGAGAGAAAGAGAAAGTGTGTGAGAGAGAGAGAGAGAGAGAGAGATTTATTTACACATATTCGATACACAGAAAAACACGTTAGGAAGAAATAATAATTAAAAAACATCGAATATTATAAATACCGGGTGTGGCCCATAAACATAGATCGTGCTCGTCAAACTGAACAACATTAGTTCAGTGACTTTTAAAAATAATGGAGGCTTTAGATTTTTCCTTTTTCATACAAATTTAATACTGTGTAGTCAATGTACGTCATCCTAGAACCCAACTGACGTCGCCTGTCACGCTAAAAACATCAAGCATTTTGCTTTACATTGCTTCTTCGAATAAAATTTAAAGTGAAATAAAAATTTAAAAAACGATTCATTTTTAAAAGTTGCTGAACTAATGTTGTTCAGTTTGACGAGTATCGATCTATGTTTTAATTATTTGCTCATATTACAGGCCACACCCGGTATAATAGATATCTGGAAAATGTATTCCGTAGATACTTAGTTCCAGCAGTATAGCACTTACAGTTTCAAACACACATAAACATTCACATTGATGATGATATCGGCAGGAAATACAAAGAGGAATAGAGGGATAGAGACAGAATTAGAAATGAAGACCCGTAAAAGAACCTAAGTAAGTAAGCGACATATCTCGATGGGATAAATGGGCGAGGTACATTGCTCGAGGAACTTTGGCTGTTGGAGATATTGTGTTGTAGTGTGAGTTGCACCTCACACAGACACACTCTCCCAACATATGCAACTTAGACTATAAGTTAGACCTAAGGCTTTACAATAGAGACAGTATTTACGCATCATTCGTGAGTTTGACTCGTCTCCTCGATCGCCTCCTTACATGGCGACCCTGCCAGTGCCGTTGCCTCGTGCGGCGCTGGCGGCGCGCTGCGCCACCAGTATTAGTTAACGGACTTATTATATCAATGAAGTGAAAAAGACTAAAAGAAGAAGTGAAAAGATGTGAACTTTATAAGTGTTTTACGGACAATGAAAAAAAACATGAACTTTAACTACTATTAATTAAAATATTATAAAATTAATTAAGAAAATAAATTTAAGAAAGAAGATGGAAGAATATAGAACTAAGCAGTTATCATAAGATAAATAATAAATATTTAGGAAGTTAAGATAAAAAAAAACCCTGTTGAAAATTAACACAGAAAAGGGCGAAGGAAAAAATCAAGAAATAAACGACAGAAGGATTAAGAAGAAAATAAAAATAATCTACTGAAGAAAGAAGAGAAAAATTAACATTAAATATGAAGAATTTACTGAATAAAAGAAATGAAGGAAGTAATAAGATAAAATAAGAAGAAAATGTGAATAAAATGAGATGAAGTAAGAAGAGAAGAATACTTAAAGCTATGAAAATGAGGAATGAAGAAATTGAAGAGAAAATAAAAATAAGGATATAACTTAATAAACTAAAGTAAGAAAAATGAATATTATATAAAATCAAGAAAGAAAAATATAAGTAGGACAGAAAAGAAACCTAACTAATAAGATGAAAAATGAAGAAATTGGAGAAGAAAACCAATAAAAAAGACTTATGGAGGTTTGCTGCAAGAAGTTGATGGAGAGGTTTCGGTATGCAGCAGCTAGAGGACGGCGTCGAGGGCGAGCTGATGGAAACGGACACGCTGCAAGGAGCTACAAGTGTCCGTGAGGAGCCAACCAAAGCAATGGTTTTTTTTAACATCGTTTGGAAAGGTATATTTGCAATATGTGGTTTTCGTTGTCGGATAACTATTTACAGGACTGTAGAAGGGTTTTTTTTAATAATTGTTTTTTTTTATTAGTCATGTGCTACATTTAAGCTAAATAATATAATCATAAGTGTAACATCAAAGCCGCTTGTTGACGAGTTTCTACTAATTTCAGAGTTTTTCAGATAGTATATTTTCGTTTTCAAAGTAACAAAACTTTAACTTTACGCAGTCTTAAAATAGATAAAAAGGAGTATCATTGTTTAGATTCCCAGCGCTTAGCTTGATGATTCCATATAGGTCATCAAGTATGGATCGGAATGTGAGGTGTGTTATTTCGTCTCACATTTCGCTAGGTAAATGAGGTACTGTGCGCTCTTTAATGCATGTTTTAATTACAACGTTATGAAATATATTTTACATGAACTTGGCAGTTTAAAAATAAATGTTAGATTTTTTATTATTATTTTAAATAGCCATGATTGTCTTCTTTATTCAGCTGCAGACGGATAAAAAGGATGATCTGAAAATAATTTGTTATTGTTGCTAGCTTGATCACCTGGCTTCCATTTCAAATTATTAGTGCAAAAGTCAATAGTAATTAGACAATTAAAAAGTTACATTTGCCGAATGAAATAATATACACTAGTTATACACTTGATATTTTTTCTTTAATTTTATTAAAGAGTCAATTTAAACATTTTTGACGGAGAGTTAATTTTTACATTTTTTTTTGTTACTAAATGTTAATGATTTTGTGATTAGAATATGAAATAAGAGGAAACGTAAGTAAAGTAGGTTTTGAGTTATGAATGGCGTTTATGTATTAAATTAGGAAAGGAAAAGTTTTGACTGATTAGGATATCGTATGATTTTGAAAGAGAGCTTAATGCTAGGTATGTGGTTGGGAAAGCGGAAACAATCAGGATTATCATTAGCTGTTAAGAAGGCCACTCTTAAAAGTTGATGGAATTCTTGTGAGTCGAAGTTTTTAAATGAATGAGTATTTTGTGAGATATTTGAATGCGTTTTCTTTCTGAGAGGGTATAGGATAGGAAGTAATTATAATCCAAGGTCCACCAGGATATAAGGGCAGGTAGCTGAATCCTTGAAATTGGATCATGATGTTTTGGTCGAGCTACCACTCGTGACGATTCTTGGACACATGGTATGATTGAAAAAGAAAGGAAGTGTTAAATGAACTACCTGAGTAAATGTTGTTATAAATGTATAATGAATTATGAATGTGCGCGCACGAAAGTATAAAAAAAAACCTTATATCCTGAACAAATAAATAATATGAAGTAAAAGTCCGGCCGGACACGAAATGTATAAATGTGTTGTGGACCTTGACCTTGAATGACAAGTGATGCCAAAGTAGCACACTGATAAATATAAGAAGTATAAGATGTATGAAATGAGTTATAATTAAAGATATGAAAAGTACAGAATGATTATGTAAGAAAGTATATAAGGAAAAAGACATTTAAAAAAAAATGGTAGAAACAGAACGTATTATTGTATTTATGATAAAGAGAAGTAATCAGAGAGCACAGTACCCAGCATTCGAACAGTACCTAAAGTTCGAAAAAGTACATACAGTCAGTGACATTTTTAAGAATTTAATAAGATAAACGATTTTTAGTGCAAAGAAAGGTTTAATTAAGCATAACTTTTTTCATTCAGATAATTTCAGTTAATTTATAAAATACGAATAAAGTGTATCATTGATTTCAGAACCACTGCATTTTAGTAGCTGTGACCATTCAATGTCTAATTGTCTATAAGTCTCGTCAGCAAAGCGCGCAAATATAAAGATAAGCTATATGTTTACTTAGAATGGTGTTAGAATGGTAGATTTGTATTATGTTTAAGTCTAAATATTTGTAAGAAAAATATTATGGTTCCCTTTGATTGATGATTAAAATGTTATTTTTCTGTAGGTATTTACTAATATTAAAACGTGACTTTTCTTTTTCAAAAAATATCTGTTAATATATTATTAGATGATGATTTTGTTTGATTATTATATTTTAATATTTTTTTCAGCAAGCTGCGAAAAAAAAAATCGTGTATTTTTTTTTCTTTTTCAAGGAGGGAGGTGTAGTGTGAGTTGCACCTCACACAGACACACTCTCCCAACATATGCAACTTAGACTATAAGTTAGACCTAAGGCTTTACAATATAGACAGTATTTACGCATCATTCGTGAGTTTCACTCGTCTCCTCGATCGCCTCCTTACAGTGTTCTTGAGTGGGGACTATGTACCGGGATGCAGCCTGGATAAGACTCTCCACAAGATAGACGTCCGATAGACACGGGCGCCGCAGGTCCGTTCACTGCGACGTTTTTTTGGATAGTATTTTCCTAATGATGATGATGACAGAATTCAACAACTCTCAGTCTGACAATGTGATCTTGCAATGCCCAGATAAATAATGTGTATTTACTTCCAAACTTACCAGGTTACCATAAAATAGCAGCAGCCAAAATCGCCGTACGCTATCCAAAAAAACCGCAGTGGGGCGCCTCAATAAAATTTGATGTTTACGCGAGGCGCGATATCTGCCGGCCACTGAACGGATCACCGCGTCATTCCGTGGGTGTCAAAATATTTTTATTTTATTTCTTCCTTTTAAAACCGTTGGATTACAGGAAGTTGATATTAAAAAGCATTAGCAGGACTAAAAGGTACCACGAAATAACCTGGAGTGTTTCATGAAGTGGGTAGATGTTTGAACATTCTTTCAAAGTTTTTAATTTTCAGTCAAGTTGACGCCAAGCTTGGTACATTGACCAAATTGTACTGAAACATTTATCAACCTTTACTAAAAAATAACATGGGATTTAGCTAACTGGCTTTACCACAGACAACATACAGTATGTAACAGAAGGCAAAGCAAGATATCCGTTAACCTTTAGACCATAAATATGATAGTGGTGCCTGGCTTATCGAAATTGAGCATCTTTATTTTTATGTTAGTAAAAAAATAAACCATTACTTTGTAACCTGTATTATTTATTTACAACCTTATGACAACTAATAAAATGACATAAATATCATCCTTATGTTAGCTGGTAACTCACGCCTAAAATGTGCACGTCTCGTACCATCAACCAGGTATCAGCTTTGCCTAAAGTTCCGTTACATACTGTATATCTATTACGACAAAAAATATTCGAGAATACGAACAGCAACAACTGCTGTTCGTATAACAACAGGCATATAAAAATTTCATAGAGAATTCCTGTTAATTTTTAACTATCTGTATCTCCTTGTTTATAGCAATGAAATCAATAGCTAGATAGAGCTAGCTAGATACTAGAACCGGGTTTATCCGCCGCGCGGGCGGCGGTGGTTGGTAACTACCGTCGTTTTTTTCCAATTTCCGCACGACTAGTGTAAATTTAGCCACTGACGGACAGCAGTATAAAATTTATCAGTTTTTTTTGTTTTTCCTATATTTTGTCTACCTCTAGACTGAGTATTATTATAACCGCTTACGTTTTATACAATTTAGTACTTACGGAACCTTACGGAAAGATGTAGAAGCTGCGAGATTTTAGAAAAATAACCGAGAGTTTGGCGTATTATCTGTGTGTCTGACTTTGTACTGAAACAGGGGACGATTTTTATTCTATATTTCCAGTTCCTGAGACCCAGTCGTCTTTTGACTAGTGTTAAAACACTTATTACTATAAAGTGGTGATACTGATGGAACCAAATAAATCTTTATTTCTTCTTTCTTTCTTTCTATTTCAAGTCAAAACTACGCTTGTTTAATCATGTCTTTGTTGCTAAAGTTCATCAAAATTCCATCAAAGTTTTTTAATGCAGTTGGAAATCAGTTCCTAAGATTAGTCTTGTAACGAAAACTTAAGTAACTTCCTTAGAAAATGTCTTAATCTCCTTTCAAACCATAAGATTATAGTGGTAAGTATTTGTAATACTGCCACCCTCAACGAAGTATCGCATGACCAAGAACCTCTCTCACTAAAAGCTCCCCCCCCCCCCCCATTAAAACAAAACGAACATCCGAATTATAATATCAATTACCGATGCATTAACAATTCATATCAGAAGCCAGACGTAGCAGAAACTCGAATCTCATATACGTAATGTTATTATTGCGAGAGCGGGATGGGGTGACGCCCGCCTCGCGAGGAGGAGGGAGACAAGGCACCCGACGTCGGAGAGCTGTCAAAATGTCAAATTTCAGAACGTAGCGCAGCAACTTCAAACGTGCCCCTACCGTTGGAATGCAGCGTGCGCTAGCTCTAACATAGTTATGGCTCCCTGGTACCCAGCTCCGTTAATATTCATGCATCTCATCCGACTTGGTAGGAATAGAACACGAGCCATTTTCGTAAAAGCCTCGCCTGCACTATGAATATGAATGAATGATTTTCTATCCGTTTCTTGGATTAAACTTTTTAGATGCATCCTTGCGTGGCCGTATGCAAAACGGCTTCCGCTCGGGAAATTGCGAATGCAGATTTTTTCTTGCTACACGAAAATGTTACACGATGCATGAACTGAGAGCTCATAATGTTTTCTGACACGCTCCTCCGCTTGCAAGGAAACGTAGTTCACCCGAAATTCTCTATTCGCGTTCCCACTGCTTCAGCAATTCAGCATATCAAGTGTCACTTGGGGGTCTTCCGCGAGTAATCAACACGCCCATTTGCAACGTAGACAACTAAAAATGAAATTGAAAATTCCAATCCCAGTCTATTTCCTGGCAAAACAGTCTGTTCTCTATTGCGTCTCTCAAATCCGGCTCGCTGTCCGTGCCTGACGTGTAGGATATTGGAAGTGGCCGAAAATGAGAACCAAAAAGAAACACTGATTTTTGACGTTTCAATATGCAATCATCTGCGGTGCCCGGCGCAACGGGAAGTTAATTAACATTATACCTCGAAGACACGTTCTAAAATTTTGCAGTTTACCTACGAATTTCGACTCTACCACGGCAAAGATACGGCCTAGATTGTTCCACTTGATTTTAGAAAACGCAGTGACATCAAAAGCTCTTCGTCTTAATAAAAAACGTTTCGTACATTTCTGAACGGAATATAACAAGCTCTCACTTGACTCGCGGTATTTATAAACGTCAATCACAGCTGTCAGAAGTGACAGTAGTCAAATCCCGCCCAGTAATAACGGTAAAGGACGTTCCCAATTTGAAAAACACACGTTCCGAGTTCCCGCGCGTGCTCGATTTGCCGATTAGTGTGATTTTTGAAAATGGAATCAGGGATCGTGTCGCCTTCGGGTGTGCCCGCCCACAAGATGGCCGCTCTAATCACCCGCACAGGAAAGGCACCGAATAATATACAATTTTATTGAAGTGATATGTTATTACAAAGTTGAACCTATAATTACGCGCGCTTGGCTCGTGGGAATCGTTAGAAAAACTTCTATTTGGACGTTTCGATCGGCTCGTGCTCTTTAATTGGGGTAAAACGGCACAACGGACTGAGATTTGCGCTAAACAAGCTTAACCTTACTATATTATGCATCACTATTGCAGCGTGTTCCTGTGATAACAAACAATACAATACCTAGATATACACCTATAGAATTTCCAATGCAAATAATCAGCTATTTGTGCTATATAGTCACAATTAAACATCGATTACTGTCCGGTCGACGGTCCGGCTGATTTATCGGGCGTCACGACGGGCGTGATCGGACGCCGTCTTACAAGGGATTATTGGCCCTGCATTCAATTATATATTGATGCAACACTAGGTTACTGTATATGCAGGCAGAGGGCTAACACGTAGATACTTCACACGATGGGGGCTACATCATAACATAAGATAGATATTATATGTATAGTCAATTCTGGAGAAATCGTGCGAAGAGATTGTTTCACAAAATCGTCAACGTATATTATCCAAAAATAAAAGTTTTAAAAATAATGCAAACAACTGACATACTTTTTATGAACTGTCAAAACGCGATCCCCGTAGATTTGT
>NC_133482.1:1672447-1718472 GCF_025370935.1 Choristoneura fumiferana | reverse complement strand
GTAATTCAGGCGTAATTTTGCACAGATGTGAACCTGGCCTATAATAAGTACTGCTTGTATACGCCGCAGATTCTTTTTTTTTACTTTTTAATTACGCGGGAAAAGTTCGATGTTCGTGTTTTGAAATAATTAATACATTGCACCGACTTGGCTATTAATTTAATGGTATAAATTAAGTGAAACATTCTGTTAGAATATGTAATAAACATGAGTTTTAATGTAAATGCCGTGATTTATTTCGCGTTTGCAATTTTTTAATTGTTAAATTATCTAATTGAGTGCCGATTTTTTTTTAAATCATGAGTAACCTACATATGAAAATATTTTCGAAAGTGTCGAAAAAATATGCTGAATTGGAAATGAGTAGAGGTATAAATTTACAGCTCTATTTTTTCTACACTGCTCATGATCGAGAAGTTATGTTGGATAAAGTCTGCATGGAATGACTTTTTATGCTCTCGTGCGTAAAGTAAAATTTTCGCCTCACCAAGGCAATCAGATCAGACGCTTACAGCCACGGGGCAATATAGAACTTTAAAAAAAGCTAGTGCTAAACTATTTTCACGAATGTGATTTCCAAACTCTGCCCCCATGGTAGTAAAAATTACATCTCATATTGAGAGCGACACAGTTGTGTCACACATCTTGTCCCAATTCCATTAAGCCGTCACAGCCGTCACATTACAGGTACCAGGCTAACAGAGAACACTAGGAGTTGTGAACGCACCTATCTCATTTCCTAGCCCAGTTGTGGTTTCCGAACGGCCGTCAGCTCGGCCTGTTCCGGCTCCAGAGATTAGTATCGACGCCATTTACCGCCTCACAGCTTTGTTCCCATTGGTCGATTCACGCCGCCCGTGCCGTCAATGCCTCTCAAATTTCAATTTTGATTTTCGAATGCACGTAATCCGCTATTCATGGATTGCGAATGCGAACGCGCGAATAACCGAATATGAATGTGTTTTTATGAAACAGCGAAATTAAAGTAGATCCGGTTTAAAACGGTGGCGTGTTGTCACGCGGGCAAACTATTTTCGTACGCTAAAACGCAGACCGTTCGCCGTCCATTACAGATCTGCATAATTTAAAAGCTATCCTGTCGCGGTAACTCCCGAATCGGAGCCTTGAATTCTTTATATCTTGCTGAATTCTGCGCTCCTAGTAAAAATGTAGAGAGTTTTGCAAAAATTGGCAGGTGTCGTTCAATTAACCCGTTCCCTGCAGCTGCCTTCGGGATATTTTAGCTAGCGCTATTTCGACTTTTAGCAGTTTTCAAGTTAATTGACTAGACAGCATTAACACACTGTCCGACACCTTACGAGTGCTTATTTTAGACGTCAATTATCATGGCACTAATGAACGGGCCTATTTGAAAAATGCTGCATCGGCGCATTCCCGTCCTCACATATAGAATCCGAAACGGTAATAAAGAAAATAAAAGCGAGATCTTTTAAGCAACAAAAAGGATTCGAGGTTTAAGATTCAGATGGAATGGGTGTTTCGCGCTCGTTCGCACATAAACAAGATAAATAAACAAGAAACGCGAACGGCACGGAACAGAAGGAAACACTCACGGAGGGTCGCGATAGTGCCATCCATCAGGCGGTCACATCGCTTCGATAGGGTTAGGGCCACCTCCGCACCTTTATGTGTCCCTGGTGAGAAATAAAGGCCCCATACTCGGGGACCCTACTTTTTTGACATCTATTTGTGGTCGGCCTAGCCCTCAAACGGCTCTGCCGTCCCAACTATTCAGTTGTAAATAAGGTCTCGTAGTTTATTTAAAATGCGAAAATATGCCGTTTTTTTCGTAAGAAATTTACAAAGGGAATATTTGTATATTCATGCGCGTGGCGCGGCACGCAGCGCGGCAAAGCGGCGTGCATAATTTACAACTCAATCCGAAAACGTCACGTCGCTATAGAGAAAAATTTAATCCATCATAGACTTGCGCCGCCGCCGCGAACTATCGCCGTCCTCCTCGGAGACGCTATGATTTTTACGACACGTCCGGAAATCACCGGGGCCCTGAATATATTATTATTGTTATGGCAACACCGAACGCTGGGAAAATTGTAAAATACGCCTTACACTTTCCGCGGGTGGAATTTCCTCTAGAGCATATCATTAGGGAATTTTGGTTTCTGCGTTGCTCTGAATTTTTCATCGCATATGCATAAGGATTTATTGTTTATTTACGGCGGCGGCTGACAAGAGTTATTGCTCCTTGGATTGTTATTTAAATTTTGTTGCTAAAGACCAGATAAGAGCTCTGGAGCAGTATTGCTTACCGACGGAGTTCATTTTGTCGCGGAAAAATATGTAATGAGTAACTTCATTATAAAGCGTTTCTTCAAAGGTTGAAAAGGAGATTCAAAAGATATGGACTTTAAGCCTTATTGCTGATGAAACTATTCATCAGCCTTCATTCTTATCATTAACTAATCAATAGACGGTGAAGATATTCGAGTGCCAATTGAATATATTGCTTCGGCATCTTAAAAGCTCTGAAGCAAAGTGAAGAATCAAGATATTACCCAGTCCCTGCTCGGGCCGGTATTTACATATTCTCATTCCAGCACCCCATAGATTTAGGTGCCAACGAATGGATTGTTTCTCCTCCACATAGCGAAACAAAATTTATAGTCTGCGAGGCGAATTTTTAGCTCCGGGCCTTCTCGCGGGGGCCCGCGCTCGTGCGTTTTTACCGATTTCGATTTATTGCAAACTTATGCCCGGTATAATCGTGATTTTAATGCTCCCGCTGATTTATAACGGTCGCGAGACGAGAGTGGAACGGGATTGCTTTTCCAAATTCGAAATTTGATATCTCAATTGCGCGGCGACGCGTCCCGACGCTGGCTGGAAACAAATACAAACGTACCGTTTGTTAAATTAAAAATAATTGGTCGACGTCAGCAAAAACGCATCCAGTATAAATTTGACAAATCCCGTTATCCGGCAGAAGGCCGGCCGAGGGCTTATCATTTTTCGGTTTCCGTAATAGGCTTCATAAATTTTTGATATCGCTTTTTGCGATTTTTGCGATGCGCCTGTGTCGACGGAGCGTCGGAAAAAAGTCGTTTTAATAAACAGCGCACGGAACTTTTTCCATATTTAAAAATGTTGCCCTTTTTATTACTTTTAATCGAATGCAAACATTGAACGTAAACAGTGCGTCATGCTAGTTGCCACGTTTCCGCTGCACACATTCAAGACTATATTGCATTGGTATAGGGCAAACTTCTCCATTGCTGGTTAGTTGTATTTACGTGGTTTTCTATAGTGCATTAGATGCATTAGTGCAGCTATAAGCTAATACAAGTATTGGAACAATAAACGGGACCTCCCGCGCCGTTGACGGGTTGACAGTCGGTTTATACAAACGTCGCCAAAAATAAAACAATGAAAACAAAAAAAAAACGATTTCATATCACTACGTTTCTTGTCAAAATAAGAGCTAAACGAATACCGAAGCCTTTTACCGGTTATTTTTATTTACAGTTTAATTTAGGAACTAGAATCGCTGTCAAAATAACTGAAGTTTTTTGTCAACACTGAATGAATATTGGTTGGTTGGTTCAATGAACTAATAAAACAACAGTAATATTTAGAGGTAAAGATAGGAAGGAAAAGGCCATACTAAGATCAAATAAGGCAGAAAATAGTGACTGTGTATCAGAAGGTGAAAAAATTTGCATTGAGAAGAACGGACTCAAGAATACGGCCCCGACGAGAGTTTTAAATGTTCTTAATAAATTATCTTTTTTATTCCATATTATAGTGAAACTAATTACCTTTTCATCCATATTTCATTGGAACAGCCCTGTACGTACGCGTAGCGTACTATCTTAGCTATCTTCACCCTATATTTATTTAATTTATTGAACTTGCATTTATTGGATTCATTTCAAAGTACCCTTGTAATAGGCCACGAGCCACGAGAGAGCTAGATATACGTAGGTAAAGGCCTGAGGTAAAGACTTAACGCATTCAGTGCCGCTGTCATAATTATAAATACATTTTGAACGCACATGTGCGTCGGTGGCACCTGTGGAAGTCAGGTGGCAGTGAATGCGTTAAGAAGATGACCTGTTGTATTTATAGTAGTGCACAGAATTGATATGGGACTTAAGTCATTTTTCAAACATGGAACACGTTACTACTACATACATACAACAGCTTATTTCCGTAAGTTTAACCTATAGTGTCGTATTGGTGTTTATTTTACAAAAACTTATTCATGTAAATCCTTGTCAAAAATACATCCTTAACCTCAAATGTTAATCCGTGTAAGCAAGCCCATGAGCAAGCGCTGCGCCCACGCCGTACTTACAATGGCGGCGGGTGACGTATCAATTGCGCATGCGCTATCAGCGCCATCTCGCGACCTCGTGGGGACTCGTGGCAAGTCAAATTGATATTATAATTTCACATGCACAAGACTATAGTGAAGTAATATTTCTCGCAGGGCTCTTAAAAATATACAATAGTCCTCATTTCAATATACCAATACATCATCATCAGCATCTGGAAGAAGTCCTTTTAAACCAAGGCCTCCCATTAGAACGCCACTTGCAACTCTCGCGATGTCGCCAGTCCACCTAGGAGGCCTGCCAACGCTACGTCTTCTGATTCGTGGTCACTCCAGGACCTTTCTTCCCCAACGGTTATCTGTTCTTCGAGCGATGTGGCCCGCCCATTGTCACTTCAACTTGCAATGTACGAGCTATATCGATGACTTTAGTTCTTTGACGATTTTTTAAAAATGTCTTCTTAGTGCACCTCTATAATCCTCAAGGAAATAAGTGCCATATTCAAAGTATCGATCTAGCTCAACTTACTTACAATAACATACACAGAACCCACTCGAGTTATAGTTTGAATTGAACATCGGAGGCTTTCAGTATATCTTTTATAATAGTACCAATTACTATCTCAAAGGTATGTTCTCTCGCGCGATTTACGACGCTCAACCGTCACGGTGGACGGAACACCCTTGACGAGCATAAACAACCCCGTCTGTTTAGCAATCATCCCTTTAAGTGGTAAGACACCTTTATTGTTCCGGTTTGCACACGGCACCGGTCCGGGAATCGAACCGGCTTTAATAATTTACACTCACGTGACTGCCTGGTACTAGGGTAGCATAAAATACAGGAGGTCTCTCGGGACTCCGCAAAAAGCGATGATATTAGGCACGTACCAGGTAACTCGGCGGGACTAGGGACTAAGAAATTCGTAGGTAGAAGAAAGTTCGAACGCTCTGTGGAGTAGTTCGGTATGAATTTATACTGAAAATTAGGTTGCATTTTATTAGAATTTGATACCAATAAATAATAATGAAACATTTTAATGATAAGATGCGCTTCCATAGAATCAAATTACGCGGGGCACACACACGCGGAAACCTTCATGAAGCCCAAGGTCGGTAAATGAGTCATTGCCCGTACTAATAGGTACTGCTGCGCGCGCTGCTGCTGCGCGTGGCGTAGCAGCAGGCCCACACGCACACGCACGTCAGGCGCTGCCAAGAACGCAGCCGGCGGTATCGGCAATATTTGGAAGAATTATATTTTTTTCCTTTACAAATATAAAATTTTACTCGCAAATGTGATGAAAAACATTGTATGTCGCACGGGCGGTACTAGAATTACGAACATCGACTCATTAAATCTAATAGGCTCTCGTTCGTAATCCCTTATTTACCGCCCTTAAGACACAATGTACTATTAGTCGTCTTTCAATGTATTTTTGGCTACCGTATTCGTGCCAATATGGCCCCGTCAAATTCAAATCTGACTGATTTAACTATTGTTTAGTTAGTTATTGATTGATTGAATTGGGGTTCCCAAAATAAGGTCCGCATTACATTGTTGCCCACAATTTGCTGGTCAGACTATAATTTTAAATTTATTCAATTTAACAAATGTTCTCTTAACAATTTACATTAAAACAATGCTCGCTAGTTTTTTAGTTTTTGTGTGAATAAAAAACTAGTAAAACGGAAACAAACCACGTATAACAGTTCCTAAAGCTTAAAGTCCTTATTCGAAAAACGCATCAATAAAAAAAGGCCAACGTATGCCGCCTGTCTTTTTAAAAATGCAGAATTATTCGTAATTAAATTAGCATGACATTTAACATTTAAGCACCACTGACAAATATGTACACGGAGACGGAGAGGTTAATCACATTTATTTAAACATGAATCGCAAAATACTTAATCGTTTTTATTGAAAGCTTGCATTTTTCTAATAAAACAAACTTATGTTGCTTTCAAATAATTATTTTTTCACTTCTCATGCTCGTAAAGTTCGTGTTTATGCTGGATCTAGGCGACATAAAATGACTTTTTATGCACTAGTGCATAAAGTAAAATCTTCGTCTAAGACCAAAGTAACCAGGTGTCAACAGCCGCAAACAAAGAAGTTTATATATATTTTTTTTCGTTTGTAATTTTGAATTTATATAAAATTAAAAATCAATCAAAATAAAAAAATATAATTATATAGTAATTCATGTTAAATAAAATGTACATAGTAAGTGAACAATTGATCCACTGTTGCTAATTTCGTTTCCTCGCCATCGAAGTGAAAAGCAGAGTGTAAAACTCGAGCATTAAACCCATTTCCCCCTCGACGTGTCTATCCACCCTCGCCATACCGGCTCGGGTGGCCATATGACCGAACTTAATAATGACGCGCTTTATCTGTATTTTTTTGTTCGATTGACCAAGCAGGTACCAATAGCATTGTACCAAGCAGGTATAATATTTTTTTAGTAAGTTACTTCCCAATTGTGGTGAAAATGATTATTCTTGTGTGATTATTAATTTTTAACGATGACATTCTCTGCTGGGGGCATAAAATGACTTTACGAATGTTGACGCCGACGTGTGCGATTTATTAAACGAATACGTACCTACTCCGGACATATTGTTTACAGATACTCGACAGTTTTGTAGAAAGTTTGAAATATGACATGATAAAATGCATGATGTACGTAAATGATTCCGCTGTGTTGTTTTCTCTGTTGAGTCAGACATTGTATGCGTAAAAAGGACACCTGGTTTTGTTTTCGTTCACTTTTTAGAGATGCTCTTTAAGCATAGGTAGTGAACGATTAAAGTTAATTAGTAACATTATGGTTAACTTTGAGCTAAGTTAAAACTCGCATAATTATGACTCGAGATTTGCTTTTGAATTTTTTCTAGCAAGAACACATCAGTTAAATGGACATTAAATTCGGACGAATTCAAACCCCTGGCTAGGGCACAGAAATATCTATATTATAAATAGATAGTTTTATGTGAGAGGAGTACGCAAGCGGTGAAGCCTCAATCGCGGGTTCAAATCCCGGCTCGAACCTCTGAGTTTTTCGAAATTCATGTGCGAAATTACATTTGTAATTTACCACGAGCTTTACGGTGAAGGAAAACATCGTGAGGAAACCTGCACAAACCTGCGAAGCAATTCAATGGTGTGTGTGAAGTTCCCATCCGCACTGGGCCCGCGTGGGAACTACATAGGCTATATGGGACGTATATAGGCTAGGATGATGAATATGATGATGATGGATCTAAAGAACTAATATCCAAGGAGCAAAGCCACGGACAACGGCTAGTCTAGCAACAAAACCAAATCGAATTACTTCCCCACGCCCCGGAAGCACTCTTACTCAATTCTGTTTGCATTCAACGCGATCCAAATTGAATTAGCTCATTAGACATTGAGTGCGATTCTAACTTTTTAAGTCTTCAAAAAAGGTACAATCGGCTGCTTGTAATTGATACAGCATTGAATTTGTTTACTTAATCCTAAACCTCTTTGTCCATTTAGATCAAATACTTTTACTCTCTTTGTTTTAATTTTATACCTGCTACTTAATAGTTTCAATTTGGCAATCTGTACTGTATACAACAGACGGACCTTTCGCGGCATTTTTTGATCGCCGTTTTGTGACCCTAGGGTTGTAAACTATGTAAAAAAAAAATTTTTATGGGTAAAATATTAAATTGAAAATACAAACTGAAATATAGATGCACAGAAAAACCAGAAAAATAAGACCATCACTGGGAATCGAACCCAGGTCCTCGGTATTCCGTACCGCGTGCTATACCGCTACACCACTGATGGTCAACGGTACCGACACGAATTTCCCCTATGCACCTCATATCTCAGCTTGTTTGTTTCTTATTTAGCCACTTAAGCAGTGACGCTAGCGACATCTATGCCGTAGCCCTCATCGAGAAACTTTTTCGGCACTCCATTGGAACTAACCGCTCACCCAGACAAGAGATATCGTTACTAAGCAATCAATCAAAAAAAAATACAAAAAGATTTCAAAAAACCAATCTTAAGGTAAAATATTAACTTACTTTTTTCTTTGTTGCAGCACCCGTACCCCTCAGAAGACCAAAAGAAGCAGCTAGCGCAGGATACAGGGTTAACGATACTACAAGTAAATAATTGGTGAGTTGCTTTACTTTATTCACAATTATGTCAGTTATGGCAGTTTCTGGCTATCTTTTTTTGCTGCTCGTGTGCGGTGAGCGAAACGGTAGTCTGAAACCGCCCTTACAAATCTATCACCTGAATAAATTAAAAATCTTAAGCTTACGTTTAGCTTCTATCTTTCCATTGTAGTGTCTACTCTTGTTTCGGCTGTCCTTTCAATCGTTCAAACGCTAACTGGAAGAGATCCCTTTAAGGGATAAGTTCACCTTTGTACATCTCTTTCTCTTGTTAACTGTAATTTTCGTATGTTTTTTGTACAATAAAGAGTTACAATAAATACAATACGTCATTGGTGAATGTGTCATTTGGTACGATCGACGCAAAGGCAAAATGTATATTCAGCCAGCAAGTTTTTTTTTAAATAAAAATTTTATTGCAATGTAACAGCTTGTAATTAATTAATTTTAAAATAATCAAAACCAACAACAGAACTGTTCTTATAACTTATTCATTATTATAAATGAACCTAATTGTCATTCTCAACTTCAAAAAATACAAAATAGTGACACTTAATATTGAAATTATTTAAATTTTCTACTTAAAAATCAACACGTCGCCATTTGAATTCATTTCCTGGGATTATCATTTAAAGTGACGTTTCAATGTCAATAAAATGTCACGAAAACGGCGAGAACTATCAACTGTGAGTATGCAAACGGTGAAAGTCGTAAATTGTCTACCGGTTTTTACGATTGCCAGGGTAACTTGAAACGTATGGGGACGCGACTCCCTGTGGAGCCACTGGTACTGATACCTTGCATTACAGCATTTTATGACACGCCATAGGGATTGTCTATGAAACTTGATAAGTGACAGTTGAACATCTTATTCGATTATGATTGCCTTTGCCTAGTAGCTGAATATTCGTGCAAAAAATTGTGTTTTTCATTTTCCATATTAGAAAAACTTAAAACTAATAAAATAACTTTCATGCTCTATTCTTTTAAAGCAAAATATTCGTCTAAGATCGGAAGAATCAGACATGAATAATCTTTATAAAATTTTTTTTTTTGTTAATCGCGTTTTACAATCCGCTAAAGTTCCATGTCAGTGTCATGTATAATAATTATATGCAATAAGTTTTTGTTTTTTACTTGTACTGTACCTATATTAGTTATTTGTGGTTCTTTCATAAGACGTATAACATGTCTTGTTTTAACTTGTAGTATTACAAATAATTTAACTTCTAATGGTTCCGTTTAATTCAAGTAAATTTATATGAGCACGGAAGAGAATTTAAATAAAAAAAAAAACACTTTCACCTGTTTCTCAATTCAATTCTTCAATTCTTTGTGAAATAACTAACTGGCGCAAGCATGCGTAATGCAAATTCTCATATTGTCAAATGCCAAGTGAACTGGCGAGCTATTCCGAGCGCCCAGTTAAAATGGTTGAGGTGATCATTGCGGCGTAAAACTCGATGTTTACTGCCCTAGGGCGATGGCATTTAGTGCGTCTAGTAATGAGCCGAGAGCTAGAACCGGGCTCGAATATTATCTGGTGTTATTGTATTTTATTAAAGGGGCTGAGGTGGTCAGGTCGGTACACTTCGGGCGTTCGTGCGTTTTGATAGGGTTAAAGATTAGTTGGAAGGTAAAGTGTGTTTGGCGAATTGGCTGAATATTAACAATTTAATGAGATGTTATGAAATTAAATACGTATATAAATACGTATTTTGTTTTTCCATCCGTTGCACTACAGCATTAGCTGGGGCCCTAGTGAAAAATGGGTTAATTCTGCAGAAGTTGAACAGCTGATCTGATTTCGACTTAAACCCCTTTACACGTAAAATAGAAAATAGGTGTGTAATTTCTGCAGACTTAACCCCTTTTTCACTAGGGCCCCAGACAATCTAATACTGTAGTGCAACGGATGGACAAACAAAAGACACAAGTCATAATTTCAAGCGGTTTGAAGTTTTTATTTTTGAGAATTTTATTTTATTAGACTTAGCATGCACTGCGATTAAAAACGAGCGGTATTAGCGCACTTATCCCTCTTCAGAGTATCGGTTGAGAAAGAGACGGTGCGCTAAAACCGCTTGTGTTTATTCGTAGTGCGTGCTAACTTGCTAACTTTAAGTGCGAACATAAAACTTCTACTATTTTTTTTATTAGAACTTGTTATCGACATCGTAATAATTATTATAACTGGAAGTTTTTTTACTTCAAATTGTTTTATTTCTTTAAAAAAATAACAAAGCAATAAAATCAGCAAGTACCAGGGCCGCATGAAATTACAGTAGTAAATTACCAATCAAAAGTACAACATCTCCATATGCGCGTGTGTGGGTGTCGCTGGCCGGCGGGCCATAAAATGCGCGACGAACGACCGTCGATACGCGATGTCGCTCCTAAAATGGCCGATTTCAACATTTCACGTTTTTTCCGCATAGAGATTTTATCTGCTTAGGGAAATCGAGGGTATGAGTGAATTCGCATGTATTTTGTTTTTGCTACAAAAAGTTGCATGCGAGTTTTGTTGCACTTTGGCATTTTATTTTATTTTGTAACCCATTTTTACACGCATCCATTTTACCGGTTCTATATTTACGAGAATCTCATATTCTGCGAAAGTTTTACACTGAAATAATAGCAGTTGGTCATTTAAGCTTTACTTAAAAGCCATTTTACTCAAATTCGAGTCAGAGATAATTTACTTGACTAGATCGGAGCTCATCAGGGTTGGTTTTTTAAACTATTTACTACTCTTATCTGGTGGTTGTTGTGCATAGTCGGTTCAACGTAAAAGATTACAAATATTTTCACGAATCTTCACAGGCATTTCTACTTCTTTACATACCTAATTTTTTTATCTCTATTGTCATCTTATTTCAATTAGCGTCTATTCATGCAGTCCTCTTATAAATAAGTCTGTCTCGAGTGGCTCTACACTTGATGACTTATTCGAAATGATACCACTTGAATTGACTCAAGATTTAAAGTTTCTTTGTGATGTAAACTGGGTAGCGGCGAAATTAAAAGAAAATAGCTTGATTGAGAATGCTTATTTGCCAATTAGGGCAATTGTGGTGTACTCTACGTTTTTTATTGATATAGATATAACCGTACATAGTTATAGTAAAATGTATAGAGTGGAATCACACACACACAAACTTCACGCCTGTATTCCCAAATAGGGTAGGCAGAGCACACGAAACGTTACCGCTTCGGAGCCACTTTTCACGGCACAATAGTGATAATATATAGAGTGAAAATATATAGAGTGGAATCAACTCGTGCTTATAGGCTAGTAAGCTGCCATAATATGTATGCTGCATAATAGTTTATATTATAAACTGGATCCATAGTAGTACTTTGTCTCAGTAAATCATCAGGGAAGTCACTCCCATTGGAGTCCATGGGAGGATCATCGAAGTAGAGGCTGGACTCAATTCATATATACATTAATAAAATAGTGTCTTGTGGTAGAAACGAGTGGCAAGAATCTGGAGACCTTTGTCAAGCAGTGGGCAGATATTCAATAAGCTATAATTTTTTTTCATTTTTTTTTGCATATGTCCATAACGACAAGACCAACAACATAATTATATAATTTTAATGGAATAGCGGTACCAGGCGATCATAGGCGCGAGAAGACAAAGCCCCGGCGACCTGTGACCCTGTCACTCAAGTTCCATCTTCAGATATCAAACCAGGAAGATAAGGCACAAAGATAAGACCAGAATTAACTTAATCACAATGGCATACGGACTAAGCCGTGTGTATTAATAATGTAGTTCATAGGTGAGAATTTTAGATAGGTACTTAAAGCTATAATGGCTTAAAAGTGTTTTCAACTAATTTAAGTTTAAGTGTATGTAATTATGTAAGTGGGTATGAATGTTTTTTTTTATCTAAAGTTGAAAGATAGATTATTCGTCAAGTACTTCAAATAAAATAAGCTAATCATTGTAATCGGTAAAAAGTGGATTTTCATTTGCACAAAAAGGGGGTAAGTATAGTTTTTTTTTAAATATCAAATCTCAATTTTTTTATAAATATTTTATGAATGAATACATTTATGGCAATATTCATACAGTAGTTTCCGCTGCGGCTATGTTTCCTTTGTAGAACTCCATATCCCCAGGAAATTTTACAAAAGTCGTTTGTTTTTCTTTTTCCGATCGTAAAATATCAGTGTAGTTGATGCAATAGGGTTTGGCTTAACGTTGATGAGTCAGTAATTTTCTTTTACATTGTACTCGTTGGTAAGTAGATTTTTTATATTTCTTTCATAGATATATCTTCTTAGGTCGTTAAAACCTTTCTATCATACTTAGACCGGATGGCCTAGTGGTTAGAGAACCTGACTACGAAGCTTGAGGTCCCGGGTTCGATTCCCGTGTCGGGGCAGATATTTGTATGAAAAATACGAATGTTTGTTCTCGGGTCTTGAGTGTTTATTTAATATGTATTTAAGTATGTTTCTATCGATATAATTATATTTATCCGTTGCTTAGTACCCATAACACAAGCTTTGCTAAGCTTACTTTGGGACTTGGAGCTTAATTGGTGTGAAGTGTCCCGTGATATTTATTTATTTTGACGTAGAGTATAATTGATTTCTATAATTCAAATTAAAACTTAAGTCCAGAAGATTCTCTTCCTAAGAAAAATTAATGAATTTGATGTCTATTTTTATTTAATTATTCAATCGCCTAACACGCCCAAGACTGTAGTACCCTTTTAGAAGATTTATCTACGGCTTAGTTATAAATTTAATGAACTTCGGTGTACATTGTGTGGTCATTATTCGTTAACGACGCGGACAGCGCCGCGGGCGCACGTATAACATTAACTGCGCACAACCGGTTTGCGAAGCTTTAGCTACAAGTTCGACGTTTTTGAAGTAGGATGAAATAGATAGACATACATTTTTTTCAAGTTCTGTCCCTTAAACAAGATTGTACTTAGAAAATATTGTAATTTACTAATACAAGATCAACGAGCTCGCCTTTACTCTCCTTTCTGTGTATTTGTATTTATTTTTGTTTTATTTTTATCTGCAATAAAGAGTTTACATACATTCATACAAGATTACTTTTTTTACAAAGTTATTCCGAAGATAAAGTTTTGTTTTTATCGCTAAACAAGTGAATTAATTTAGAATCTAATTTTTTTTATATAGAGTTAACATTGAAATAAAAGAATTATTAATTTAGTAGTTCCCAATTTCGTCCTAATTTTTAAAAATCCTTTCATACTGTACCTCTAAACTGTTCGACATGGCCAAAATGTCAAGTCTGTGAGTCCTGTGTTGTTTTATTACCACAAAATGGTATTTCGAAGCCAACAGAGCCTCATTCAACTAAATTCAATTTAAGCTCATACAAATTTCATCAAACAATCGCAACCCTTTTAAAATCCTATTGCGCGTAAATCAAGTATTCACACCCGGTCAAACACTCGAAATATTAATTTGGAGTTAAACATTTTTACGTCCACTAAAACCATTAAGTAAGGGGTTAGCCCCTTGTATAAACAGGTGGCCCCCAGCCGACGGCGCCTCCTGAGAGCAATAACAGAGTAAATATTTTACTAATGCTCTTGTAGATTTATGCTGCTCTGGTAGCAGTGGGCTGCTAAATTAACTATTTGCATGATAAGATGCTGGCTTCTGTGGCTGACTTGTCGTTTTGATTTTAAAATTATGAACGGCCAGTTTTGATACTCGTATCGCACAGACATCACGGAAAAATTATAAAATTGGTAAAAGCCTTTACCTGGGCAAATTAATTAATAATGGTATAATAAAATTAAAGGTATAATTTTTTTAGAACTCTTACCTTACTCGTAAAGGCTTAGGCTGTGTTTCCACCTGATGTTTTGTGATGAATGTGGTTTTCATGAACTAAAAACGCTTCATTTACCTAGACTTACTTCTCGACTCTTCGCCTTTTTTTTCAAAGTCGCACCCATATGGGAAGCATGTCCTATTTATAATTTCAACTTGTAATTCAATTGCGTTAGCACAGAACATTATTTGCATAGCCTACATACCTAGCAGCGCGGTTGTCCATTAAAGGCAGATTATTCTAATCCGATATTGAATGTAACGGTTAGTTAGCCATCAGGCTCACATAACATTGATGCAAATGCCCCATAATTATATAACGACATGGTTGTATCCGGGCTCTATCAAATTGAAACGAGTGCGGAGGCGTTACGCCTGGGACCTTGTCGAATTAATGAGCGCGCCCCTAATTGCGATTGTATGGAGATGCAAATTCGGCAAAGAATGGGAATAAGAAAATGTCGCTGCCTCTTATTGTTGCGCCCCTGGTACTTGTAATTGATAAGGCGCCTCTAGGAATTGTCAGGATATTTAAATTTTAAATTGTGTTCGTCTGTCCTGATTATATTTGAGAATTAAATTTTAAGATTGATTCAATGGCCACTGTTTTCTATTTTATGTTTTGCAATTAATGGTATTTAATATGAAATTAAGATTAAATATGCCTACTATTGGGGCAGTGACGAGCACTCGTACATTTACCTTATACTACTTCTATAATATCACGACCTTGTTACACAATATCATAACATAATAAGCGTCACACTCAATCTACATACGTCACAGCAACAAACTAGCCGATACTAAATCAAAGGCCACAATACACTATCAATTACTTCGGAATGGCCCTCACGCGGCTCGAACAAAGGGATCATCTCACGTGAAATTGGACAGTCTCCTACAATAGGCTGGTAGCCTGGTAGCTACACGCAACTGAGATACAGATGATGATACCACTAGCTTTACCCGCGGCTTTGCTCTCCTTATAGCTAGCAGTTGAAATTACAGGGGATTGCGAAAATGTGTGTGTTTGTGTGTTTGTATGTTTGTGTGTGTTTGTCCGTTTTTCACGTCGAAACGGAGCGACGGATCGACGTGAGTTTTGGCATGGAGATAGTTTATGGGCCAGAGAGTAACATAGGCTACTTATTATCGCGGGAAAATGCACAGTTCCCTAGGGAACAGCACGCGATAACACGCGGGCGAAGCCGCGGGCAAGAGCTAGTATTCTATAAAATTCTAGTATTGTCAATTTTACCTTATGCACTAGAGCCGAAAACTAATTTTATACAGCCTGCGGCCTACATCCATGATCTAATCTCTATGAGCGTAAGAAGTGAAATAGTAGATTGTACAACGAGAGCATAAAACGAGCCATTTTACCCGAGACGTTCATAATAGCCGCAGCAGTTTAATGCTCGAGTTTTACACTCTGCTTTTCACTTAGATTGCGAGGAGATGAAATAGCAACATTGGAAACAATTGTTCACTTTCTATGTTCTTTTATTTTTCATGCATTATTATATAACATTTTTTTTTCTTTATTTTTATTTTAATTGTTTTGATTAATTTTTAGTTTTATATAAACGAATAAAAATATGAAAAAAAGAAAATGTACTTAGTGACTTTTTTGTTTGTGGCTAGAGCATAATAAGTCATTTTATGTCGCCTAGATCCAGCATAAATAAGAACTTTACGAGCATGGGAAGTGAAAACTCATTTCTTGGACTCCCTTACTACGTAACAGTCTATTGTCAAACGGTCGACCCCGTCTGGCCAGGTGTCAAAGCCAGGTCCCGACCTGCCCCAGCGCAGCCCCGCCAGCAATTTGCACGCAGCACACCCAAGCTTGACGCATCGACGTCGCTCGTAAAATGACGCTCGATCTTTACCTCCCTAGTGCGAGCGGAGAACAAAATTACCATTATGAACTTAATATTTTTACCGTTTGGTAACTCTACAGCCACGTTTATAGGACCAAAATTATATTTCAACCTGCAGAATCGCCTCTATTCAACATAAAGCAACACAAAACGTAAACGTTTGCGTTTGCGTGTTTCACGCTAATGCCCAATAGATGACACCCTGCTGTCACCTCTACTGCTAATGAGTGATATAAAATTAAAGATGGTTACAATTCGGAGAGTGACGAGCACTCGCACGTTAACCTCATGTCACATAGACCCAACTGTCACAGACGCCACACAAAATGGTGACGCGTTTCAAATGCTCACCGAGTGAAGTAATTTTATTTTCACTTCTCCGTTAAAACTTGTCATTATTTCCTTCTGAGCAATAATCATTATATCAAATATATGTAATTAACAGTGAATCATGACTGAATTTCAATCATTTGGTTTAAAGAAAAACATTGTTGTTAAAATCGCTTTAACTGCGCCAAGCCCTTAGCACGGCACCCGTATCACTCATAACGCAACAATAAAGCGTTGCTAAAGAATGCGCCCGAGAGCCGTAAACAACCCCTGGAAAAGACGCTTGTAATAAACTCAAATGTAGTCAAATTTAGACATGTACTCGTAACCAACGTAATTTTTATTTTCATTTATATCTTTCTAATTAAATAGCTAAGAGGATTGTGTTATAATGTCTGTGTTGAAAAAACAACTTTCTGCCAAGTTTCTTGCGGCCCATTCTTCTTGGCAATGATGGTCGTTCTGAACGCTGATAGTATAAAAAAATGCATTTAAAAGAACCCTTTCGGTTTACCAATCGAGCAACCACTTAACCAAATAACATTAAATTTAATATGAAGGCAGTTTGAGAACCTGGGAATAGACTAGTGTTTATCTCGAAAATTTGCATAGTTCCCGCATGATAGCGATAAACGAATTTTTCATACACGAAGTCACGGGCTAAAGCTAGTAAGTTATAAACACATTTACATCTACCAAACAAAACGGACACACAAAAAGGAAGAACATACAAACACACTACACAATTTTGACACTTGACAGATGTCAATGAAGTTCAAAAACAATTGGCTCGCTTTTAAACTTACGTCGTTTTTTGAAGGGACCGCGGCGAGCGCCTCTGGTAGTCTCAAATTGTCCATCAGGAATCACGGGCCGCGGTTTACAGCCCTCGGGCCGTAAAGTGGAACGACACTTAGGTTTAATACCTCTGGATTTCTTTATATCTCGGTGTTTAGTGGCGGCGCTATGGTTTGTGTTCACTTCATATTTATTAAGGCGTTAACATTTTTACTGAGTTGAGAGTATTGTGACAAATAACGTTTACTGTTAAGTTGTGATAAGATAATAATCATAATTTGAAAAGTTCCAACACCGCCCATTTCGGACGTATAGTACCAGCACCAATATCTGATACAAAGGTTGAATAAAAAATACGTCTCTATTTTAGGGCCGGTGGGACGTGTCAGATTTTATTCTTTCTTTCTTCTTTTTTTGCACGCTTCACTGTGCTAGATATTGGTGCTGGTGGTACAGGTGACAGTACATTATATCAACTGTTAATTCTATGTTTTTTTTACAAAAGTATTAATTTAAATTAGGCGCTCACACAAGAAACCGCTTAGGTTTATTTTTGAATTTTGTACACTTTCATTCCGTTTGCATAGGTACTATTTTTCAACTAGAGGGTCGGAGTATGCACACGTCATTAAGGCAGAAAATCGCGTTTAAAACAATATAAAAAAAAAAAAAAAACCCGGCTGCCCTAAAAAATACTAAAAAGAAGAAAACAAGCCTAGTGGGCTAGAACTTTGTTAAGTAGCTAACTTAAAGTTCAACAGTCGGGACCCATTAGGTAATAATTTTTGAGCGTGAAAACTTACAATTTGGCGCCAAAAATCCGCTATTTTGATTTTTTAAGAATTAAATGTACCCAGTGTCACTCGCGTCGTTAAGACGAATCCAATGACGTAATCATTTATCAAAATCGGTTAAGCCGTTGAGTAGTTACGAGAGGACATAAAAATAGCGACATACACACATACTTACATACGCGTCAAACACATAACTCTCCTTCTTCGCAGTCGGGTAAAATATCTAAAACTTGCAATAACAATTAGAACACCCCTAACATCTACGAGCTACGGCGTAGCATCTTCGTAGCGCTACGCTATCTCCATCTACGCCGTAACGGCATCGGCAATCCAGCAATCGGGTGTTTCATGCGTTCTATGGTAATTCCCGGGCTGTAATGTGCTATTACTGTTCCACGCGGGACGTTTGGACGGATGGATGGGGAGTGCGTGTGGTGGAACAAAAATGCGGGCATACGGTTAAAGTAAAATCTTGGTGGCCCAGTTTGAACTATGGCCTCTCAAGGAGATTGTGGGCTTAAATCTAGGCTCACACCTCTGAGTTTTTGAAATTTTCCAGCTTACCTACTAGCTAACCTGAGATGCAATTTATCCCTCATTTCCTCATTCATTGTAATAGGAGAAAAAAAGTGTCCCAAGATTTTTTATTCTATTACGTTACCGTTTTCATACAAGTTTCTATGGCGGTAGTAAGTAAGTAATGGATAACACAAATTATATAAAAACCTGGGACACTTTTTTTTCTCCTATTACAACCGATTCCATCCAAATCTAAAAAAAAGTCATTTCAACACCTTTTTTCTAAAAACGCTCAGGTACAATACAGTACTGTGTAGACTTTCGTCGAAAAACGTTTTTGACTTTTTGACACCACTCTAAACAAATGTCACAAAAATTACCGTGAAATGTCTCTACCATTGTATAAATATAAGAAAATATGTCAAAGTCAAAGTCAAAATATCTTTATTCAATTTAGGCTATAACAAGCACTTATGAATATCAAAAAAAAACTACCACCGGTTCGGAAAAACCTCTGCTGAGAAGAATCCGGCAAGAAACTCAACGAGGTATTTTCGATGTATTTTCAGTCCTAGTGAAAATGTACTATTAAAGAATCTTCAGTTTCCTTAATGTTTGACCATGAAATCTTAACTTTTTTTTGTTTTTAAATGATATTTAACTTAACAACTTTTAATATTTTTCCCTTCCGATTCTAAATAAAATCTTTAAAAATCGGTTCAAAAATTATAAAGATCAATGCGGCTCCTATCATTTCTTGTCCTTACCTTAAAACTCTCAAAAAATCCTGAAAACTTGAACCGCTTCAAATCTTATGCGCGCCTGGTCCCCCGTCCCTGAACCACCAAGCTTTAAGGTGTGATAAAACACCCATTTCCCGCCGTAATCGGAATTCACACCTATTACTTTCAGAACCTCGCATCTAACCCAACTTGTACTTCCAAAAAACAAACGTATGTCAATGAGCCCAGCGGTGGTTATCAAACCACACGGTTTGAGTAGATGCGCGATTGAGTAAGTAGGCGGTAGATTTTTAGCCGCGATGTTATCGCCGCGGCCATTCAGTCAATGGCACATTTCTTGCGATTGCTGCATTCCTAGTTGATTTTCTTGGTCGCGTCGATGTTTATTTTACATTTATTGGGTGTTTTGTATGTAAAATAAGGTAAAAGGGGTTGTTTGAGAAGAAAAATCGAGAATTATGGGGTTGTTTACAAGTGGCTTAAACTTGTTTTTAAGCCTTTACTAAGGTTACATACTTAGTAGTACCTCTGTTATCTTACATATTAGGTTCTTGAGAGGAGAATCAACTCTGATAATTAATTGTAACTTGTACTATCTAAGTATCTTGTAGTACAACTCTACATCATGAAAGTCTCAATCTATACAAACCTGCAGCAAGCCTCTCTCCACTACAAAAGTAACAATCAATCTATCTCTTTCGCCAACCAACTGTCAACCTCACGCACATCATAATCATAAACTATAACCCGCCATTCCTCCTACTATCACACGACACGTCGTTACACAGCTTACCCCGCATTATCCTAATTTGACGCCAAAATCCGAGCAACTAACCATCCCGGCACTTACCAAAGAATAATTACACCAAAAACAAGCTTGAATTAAACACAAGGAAAACAATTACGCTTCACGGCCCCATAACAATTCACCTCGCGCATAAACGGGGGGCTAAGCCTCAAAAAACCCCTTACACTCGTCAAAATAATTCATTTTAATTTTCTTTACGGGCTAGTAAACCTTTATTTTTACGATGGTACTACCCGAGATAACTCGGGGAGTCCCTTAAAGGCTCTTATTTCTAGACCCTTTACTACCGCGCCCCCGTACCGAGGAATCTGACTTACCCTTGCGCCAAACGATTATGCCACGTTTGAAGTCGTATAACCGCTATAAACGTAACAATTTGTACAACCCATACACTGAAGAATAATTTGAGAATTTATTTATAAATTAACTAAAATATTTCTTTGCTAAAGGGAGCTTTATTCTGGGTTAAATATTGAGAAAAGTCGAAACGTTTTTCAGTGCTATGACTTGGTACGAGGCACAGATATCTCGATTTCCTTGGCAGGGGCGGACTTATTTTTTCTCGTCTTGTAAATATTAATTTAAATTAAGAAGGCTTTTTTGTATAAATAAATTAAAAGGCAGGTACTTCTTTGTAATTTAAATTATATTTTGCCTCTTTGTTACAGGTAAGTAAGTGGGTTTCGTTGTCTGCTATCTCGAGTGTCAATGAGGTATTTATTAAAGAGAAAGTGTGTTTGCGGTAATAAAAATGGTGAGTGGTTGCTATCAATAAACGCCTCTGCAGTGGATTTTGTAAAATGTCGCGACAAATTTTTCGATATACCTGGGACATTAACATAACGGAATAAGTACTTAACGTATCGTTTTTTAATGGATATTCCTGTATTAGGTAATGAGTAGTATGAATGTAATGACATATTGAATAAACCTTATTGTAATTCGAACGTAGGTACTAACAGATTTAGTCAGACGGACGGCTGTGTCTTATTAATTCCTAAATGTGCTCATGTATTTCATCACTAGTAATGAATTATTATGATTTACCCTTCTAAATTTAAAATGCGAAACGTAATATCAACGGTCGGTATGTCGGGTATGTCGTTATAAATATTGTATGTAGCATCTACCCCTGTCATGTGTTCTCGATACATCTATACCCGTGTCTATACCTCTACCGTTAAGCGTGTTCTAAATAAATAAGAGTGCGTGCGTCGTGGCGTGACGCTGAAGATCCGGACCACTTAACTGCGTATTAAGTGACCTTCTCGGGGCTTTTACGACCCTGGTAACTTCGGGTCGGGCGCCTCATGAGAACAAGGGAAATCTTAAGAAAATACTACTTATCGAATTGTCTGGCGCGGTGAGCGCTTGACGAAATGATGTCATTGGATACTCTGAAGGTCCCTAAAGGATGGTCTACATTCTAACGGCAACGGAACTGTCAACTGCCCAGACTACAATGCTCTCATACATCCATTGCAGTTACAATACAGTTGGTTTTGCTTAAAAACTGCAGGCTATTCGCTACTGAATCTACGATGTACGGGAATCGGCAGTTGCAATATTGCATACCTGGTCAAATGAACACAAGACAAATTAAATTGGACCCACAAACAAACACCCTGATTTCAAGAACAAAATTGTCGTATATACTCTAACATCCAAAAGAACCAATCGACATCCCTTCCCAGTGTAAAATATACGCAATTGATAGTGACTGAATGACAAATTCGTTCACTCTGTCCCAGTTTTAGCTATCCCCGCGCTATCCCAATAAAAAACAATAAATATCCCAGTCCAGTATTGCCAGTAGGAAGGAAAACACAGAAAGCATTTTGACCCAGTGGAGCTGTGCGGGTAGCGACCCCTTTCAGACGTCTTTCCGCGCCGACGCGTCATCATTTTTCACCGCCTCCATTTATTTTATCTGGGCACCGCACGCCGACCTCCGACGAAACGATAGCGACGCTGTTTCGAATTTCGAACATCATCTGCTGAGAAGAGATTTATGAGAAGCTGGCTGTTTCAAATTTGAATATGGCACATCAACGTTTTTGAATATACGCCACACATTAAGCAGCCTCGAGCAAAGTAGGAATGCGGTACTGACATAGCGCTCAAATACATGTTGTTTTTCATCTGTTAACCCTGATGTGTTTATTAAGTCCTGGCTGTTATAAACTTTGAATAAGGAACGGTTTTTAATCTGCCACATCACAGAGTAGAAAACATTTAGCAAAGTGATTGGCAATAGCGCGGCAGTATAAAACTGCCACGGTGGTCTTTTAAAGTAAAGCCGAATAGACCGTTCAATAACAAATGTCTCATCGTATCTTAACCGCTTAATTCAATATGTAAGAACGGAGCGGCTCGCTTTAATTAAATGTCAACATTCCTTATTGAAAAGGGCATTGCTTATTAGAGTGTTTAATTAATCCCTGTGTACTGCGTAAGTAAAATTCAGCCGTTCTGCGTAATCTGTATCGTTTGTAGACTTTTTGTCGATGGTTACGCGAATAAGGAGTTCAGTTGAAACGTAAGCGGGGCGAAATTGCGGGGCGCCGTACGGCATCAGCGAAAAGGTCGCAAATTCAGCCCGTCGCTACATTTCCCTATCTCATTTTCCATTTGACAAACATCATTACATCTTCCTGTGTCGCCCCTCGCGACAATTTTCGGAAGCTTTCGGGCGCACTCGGGCGGCATCGTCGAGTTCCGGCGGCGTTCATTGTACAAATTCCATTTTTGAATTGTATGGCATTTTGTTGAGTTCATCGGTGGTATTTCATTTTTTTATTTTTTTTTTATATTCGCCTCGAAAATAGCTGCCAGCATTTAAGGTTTAGCAATTGCTTGTAACGTAATTGAGTGTGATAAAAAAACGGTATGTACGAAGGATGAATGAAGAACGTAGGAACGTACTCGAGAGAGATGTATTTTTTATCGATCGACAAATTAATTGCAGTTTAACGGAGTAAAAATAAAGTACCAACACAAGCGAGTCGTTTTTGCTCATTCAATTGTCTATGTTTGCGTCGAATAACGCGGCTTGGTTTTTGTTAAGTGGCTGAATGAGCAATTGCCGTTGCCTTTTTTCCGTCGCTCCGTTGAAACGAGCGAGTCGTTCGTGGGCCGGAATACGCACTTTTCTGTAGCAATTCGGAACTACTTCTACACACGCATAGATACCATTTTTTACCATCGTTTTTACTTGAAAAATTTAACTAAGTACTATTAAGGTTTTAAATACTATTACTAATTATAACCTTTATAACCTTGCCTCAAATTAAATCTGTGAAAAATACAACAGAATTTACACACACACAAACTTCACGCCTGTATTCCCAAATAGGGTAGGCAGAGCACACGAAACGTTACCGCTTCGGAGCCACTTTTAGCAATTTTAGGTTTTAAGTTTGACAAAAACGGTACAATATTGACAGATTGCTAGCATGTCGCCTACGGTATACCTTAACCTATATCCTCAGTCGCCTCTTACGAAATCCACGGAAGAAATGGAGGGGTGTAATTCTAACCCGACACCACACGGGTAACAGAATTTAATGCAAAAATAACCTACTTGCTTTCTATGTTGGCTAGCCTTCTTATTCCACACAGCTCTGCATAAGAAGCAAAAAAAAATTGTGGAAATAACGGGGATAAATTAGCAAGAACTAGCTCGTAGTTTGTCAGTCTTTAATTACTAGCGCATGTTTTAGCAGTTGACACTCGTTTGGATAACAATTTACTGCAATTCTGTACCTATCACTTGACCTTATAGAACCGACACTGTATATTAATTGGATGGACAAATTATTTCCGGGTATTTTATCTAAAGGAGCTGCAAGATGGTTCGGTGGACTTCGGCGTTTCTACAGAGGATGCCTTAGTTAAGTTGAATTAATAACCCACTTGTATCATCTTTGCCAACTTTCGATGCGACCGCCTATAGTACTATCAGCCATAGTCATAAAGAAGCGACAAACTCCGACTCTATTCAGCCAGAGTTGTCAGTTAGAACGCCGGGCGAAAGCAACACTGGTTTCTTAAAAATTTACGATAGTGTTGGATTAAAAAAAATAGTTGACACATATTAAATAATAATTTCTAGAAGCACATTAAATAAAATCACTCTATTTTAGCACTGAAAACAAGATAAATTTTCAATTACTTTAGATTAGTTTTCTTGTTGCTTTGAGAGTTATTTATTTATGTATTTACGTAATGTTGATTATTATTTATTAAAGTAAGTATCACAATAAGTAAAGAAGTAATAACGATTCAATTAAATAAATGGTTTCAAATGTATTTACGTAAGATGTACAGCCAAAAGCATAAATATACCAAACAGTATACGTTACCAACACGTCAAAAATATCTATGTGTACACCTTTATGTAACTAAACATAAGGTCGATGTACACATATTTTGACGCTATGGCTGTATAGATATTGCCCTCGACTGTTTCTAAGAATTTTATTTCTTCCTTTTTAGTTACAGATTCGAAAATAGCTTTAACTGAAACGTCAGCAAAATACTCATAAGAAACAGAGCATTCTATTTCAGCGTGCAACTTCGACGCTCCGAAGGGGGGACGATGGGGGGGGGGGGTGATTAATTGTCAAATGGGGTTCTATAGTACGGATAGTGTTCTTTTGAAAATCGTACAGACAGAGGAATGAATCCGTTGGAAGAGCTTGGAACGAGGATTTGTCGTTAAACACCTAGTAAATACCATGTTATGAATAAATGGGAATAAATTTGCTATGTGGGGTTTTTCGGAGGCGAATTTATCGAAGCTTAAATTAATCTCTGAGAAAAAGCCTTTTTTCGAGTTTATCCATTACATTGTCACTCCAAAGTTCAATATAAAAAATTAATCGAAATCGCTTCATCCGTTTGAGAGCTACGATGCTATAGATTAAAAAGTCAGTGGTTGAATAAAAAATAAGGTTACTACTCTTATTTTCCCAATTGTTTAAGTTGTACTTTATGGTATACTCAAGGTTTCAGGACAAAGTAACTTTTTCGTTTTAACTATAAGATAGTCATTGAAATTCTAATACAAAATACTTCCTTTAAATATTAGACAAGTATAAAAAATGTTTTAAGTATCCCAATTAAAGCAGCATAACCACATCGCGCAGCATTATTTAATGACTGAAGGGTCCCGCCCTCGCCCTCTGTCTGTCTGTGTCTAAAAATGGACTTAGCGCATGAACTGTTTCCAGTTGTTATTGTAAAAAAAACTTTTATTTTGTAAGCAAGCCGCATAGAGCTCTTTTAAGTGCCAACGGAACCCTATTACTGAGACTCCGCTGTCTGTCTGTCTGTCCGTCCGTCTGTCACAGGGCTCTATCCCTCGAGCCGTAATAGCTAGGCACTTGAAATTTTCACAGATTATGTATTACTGTGGCCACTATAACAACAAATACAAAAAAAATGTTGCAGGTGGTAGGACCTTGTGCAAGGTCCGCCCGGATTGCTACCACCATCTTGCTTGCTAATCCTGCCGTGTAGCAGCAGTGCTTGCACTGTTGTGTTTCGGCGTGGAGTGTAAGACAGCCGGTGAAATTACTGGCACTTGAGGTATCCCATCTTAGGCCTCTAGGTTGGCAACTCATCTGCAATACCCCTTGCCTTGCACAAGGTTCTACCACCTGCAGTTGTATAATCACATTACATTTGTCATTTTCTTTTGCCAAATATAAACATCAAATGTAACGATACGACATGACATGATAATAATAATCACTTTACACTTTAAATGCCACGGACCAAAGCTCTAGAATTCTAAAAATAACAAAACACTAGCTTGTGACAAAAACTGAACGACGATCCATGAAAAAGTCAGTTCTGCATCCCCGATCCCGCCAACTTATCTCAACAGCCACCTAACTTGTACTATTGTCGTAAAAGCGTGTAAATAGACGTAAAGCATAACGTCACGAGGATTCTCATGACGCGCAGTGAGACGTCACGGCGCAGACATTTACGGCATCGTAAACCGACCTCTGTTCACTTGTTGAGTTTATGGCCAGGACGAATTTACGAGTGTCAAAGATGGTGACACTTATGCTTTGGGGCGAAGGGCTGGAATGCGCTGGATGAGTCGTTTGCTAAACGGCGTGTTCAAATTTGGATTTTTTTTTATTCGTAAAAACTGAGTTTAATACTGGCAGTTTACACAAACATGTGTCTATGATTTCTTATTAAATGAAATGAAGATTTATTTTGAAATGTCGATGTGACTAACCTTAGTCAATGTGAATGAAATTAAATTTCCAGTTAAATGAATTTTTGATTGCAAAATATATACAAGGTATTAGGTAGGTAGGTAGGTATTAAATAACTGAAAACCAGAAAGTAGTTTGCTCAGAATCGTGAGTAGAATCGATTACACTATGTTTTAAATCAGGTTGTCGTTGTGTTTTTAAATCCCTTTTTTGTTGTGCCCAGTCTAAAAGTTACGACTGCAACAGGCGTCAATTAAATATTTTAGCGAGGTTGCATACTATTTCGATAATTTAATACTGGCCGTTTTGCTGTCAATGTGTGATTTTCTTTTAAAAACGTCAAAGCGCAACTGACATAAATGCAAATTATGACTGTAGAGTTAGAAATGAAGTCTACTTCATGACTTAGCAAAACACATGAATATATCTTTTACAGTAATGAAGGTATTCAAAAATAAATCGACACTACTTTGAAAAAATCTCGTATCTAAAATCAATATGTCAACAAAATTGAACCTTGACATTATGTTCATAAGGTCCACTCAGAAAAATTATCCACTTTGAGATACGAGTTTTTTTTAAGTAGTGCCGAAATGTAATTGACTAACTTAAAATAATAAAATATTTTTGGGGTGTCTGAGGTTTTTGGTTATTTAATTAACACCTTGTATACAAAGGGTTACAAAATGTACTAATTACTAACACACCTATCGAAAGACAAACGGGCACCACTAGGTACGCAGAGACAGCAAGAGGTAACTTATGCTCGCCGGGGCGCCGGTTAATAGCTAATATCGCTGCCTAATGACCATACTCGTCTTGAGCGTAATGCCCCACATGGGATCCGAAACTACGGTAAAACACGTCGCGCTTATGTTCTGCCGGTTGCTCTGGTAATTTAAGACTGATCTTTTGGAAGCGAATTTCGGATGTTATGAAAACAACGAAAAAGTTAAAACCATATTTTTGACTCGACTAGTGAGTAAAAAACGTCTCGAGCCTTTTTGGTTTTGATTAACTACAATTAGTTGTACAGTTATCAGCATTAATATCTGCCACAACGGAGCGTGCAAAAATATCTGACACGTCCTTCCGGCCCTAGAAATAGAGCCGTATCAGATATTTATGCACGCTTGTTGTGTCAAATATTGGTGCTGGTGACTGTACGACGTAGTGGTCAGACCTTCCTATTAATTCATACTAGACTAAACAGAGGGATAGCGCGACGCAGTCGCGGTCGTGTGTCGCGGTCGCCGGTCGCAGTCGCCTACATCGGTATGCGACCTGATGAGTTCGGTTAAGAACGGAATGCTACCTTTAGTTACGGTCCATCACTTCACCAAAGTGATGTGTACTATTATGTTTACCCCGCTCGGCAAAATTACTTCTTTTTAGCAAGCATTAAGAGTCCCTAACCAGGAGGATGGATAAACTTAAACTATGATCTATCCTTCAATTCGAAAAACGAAAGCCTCTGAAGATACTAAGTAACTTCAAGAAGTGACAGCTCATCCTCACGGGGCGACTGTGGAACATCATCTTGACGTTCGTAAAACAAACGGAATTACAAAATAATCAATTCTAAAACATAGAAAACGTAAACATCACAATATTTACTGCAAATAAAATGTCATTCACTATAAAGACGAGCGCAGTAAATCATTCCAAAATTACCGAACGAGCGGCGCCCAACCCGAAAATGACTGGAAAAACACGAAATAAACCCGTGCGCTGTAAGACGTTAATGTCCCTAAATTTAATAGGCTATACTATTACAAAGGATTCATTGTTTTGTTAAACTGACTGATTTATGTCAAACATTAAAAAATGCTTTAAAATCAATTTTATTTGAAACGAGCGAACGGATTGACGCGTCCGTGTGACCAGTTGCGATAACGTTTCGTTAACTACCGGGCTTGATATATGGACTTTCAAGTTCTTTGATATCGTCATTTTATGGAGACAAGTTATATTTTAGAATATTTTCTCTAACGCACATGTTGCGAGTAAAAATAAAAAGCGAAATTGAACAGCCGTGCTTGGAATTAAAACAATCCGTGAGCAATCTCGATAATTTCTCGATGCTTATCTACTAGGTTATTCATTCCGGTATCTGGTACCCTGGTACCTTAGACACCGGATACCAGGCGAGCATGTATTTGGAGAACAATGAGTTGTCGCAATTTGCAAGCTCAGCGGGGCACGCCTTGTATGGCGTGCAGGATACTGGCGTATGTCCACGTAAGGCTGCCCATACATTTACATACCCATGTTAACCTGGTATTAGATATAGATAAACCTTGGATATAATCAAATAAGTTAACTAGGAATTTGTTCGTGTTGTCCACATTGAGTTAATTAACGTCGCGATCATAATTAAGCTGTGATATTTTAAATATATACGAAATAATTTCAAAGATGTCAGCCTCGCGAGACACCGCTAGGCTAGAGCTGCATCTCACTCGGAGCCGCCGGATCTATTACCGCAATTACGCAAATTACGGATTACGGCACTTACCTCTCCTCCCACCTGATTGCAACATATGTTAATTTGATGCTGGCTGGACTAGCTAGCCTTATTGTTTGCGATATGATGAATAAAGCAACTGTCATGGTTAAAAGCATTTGGCTTCAGTTTTTTTGCAACAACGAACGAGTAACACTAAGTTAGTGATAGGGCATATAGGCAAAGCTCTGCGCAGGGGGCACACTAGCGCAAACTCACGACAATGTCAGTTCTCTTTATATTTTGTCGCCATGACAGATCATGACCAAAGAGTATTAGTTTAGTAAGTACTTAGAAATCATGATATTTATTAGTAACAAAATATCATGAATATATTACATACGAACGATAGAGCTATATTTCCAAAAAAATAATTTAAATAATACGATATAATGGTATTTAAGATACTCAAAAAACTGTTTATGGTTGTTGTGCTTAGTGCTGCACTCCGACGGAAAAAAATCAGTAATATTCCCTATTACGTATGATTTGACGCATAAGAACGACTATATAGCTAATAGGCATACTTTTCATTCGATAGCTTCAATGGTGTTGCAAAGCCGGTTGCAAAGTTTATGTAAGTTTCGCGTACGACCTTAATATTATTTTAGAAAAGGGTGACAGTAACAGTGACCTTCCGCATTAACATCGCGTCCTGCTTCAGCCATCTTGTCATAGTCCTTAAATGCAAAACAATTAGTCGGCGAGTCACGTCGGGCGCGGCGGTATACGGGCCATTACCACGTCACCGCTGCGGCCCTGGTCGGCGATCCGCGTTCATTACGCGATTACACGAATTACGCTCATTACACCGATTACACGGATTACCGTCGCTTCGCCGTACGCCATTACGCTCCACCTCCGCCATAACCTCAAGATGGCCGGCAAAAATAATCCTTCAGCTTTCCGTTTAAACTTAAGCAATTTAAGACGAAAGCTAATCGAAATCGTAATTTAAACGTACGCATTCCCGTTATTCTTGCCTATCCGACGCGAAATTACATGCAATTACGCCCGTACAGCGAACCAAAACGCGTGCGCAATCAAAAACAATTTGGCCAATCAGCGCGCGAGCAGCGGAGATCCTGCGTTAATGTCACGATGTTTTCAAGTCATTCGGCGCGACCACAAATTGGCCTATTCTGGCCCGCACCGAGACCGCAGCCGATTATTACCCAAATAGTGCTCTGTTTGAGCCAAATGTCAAGTCGTTTGTAAATTTTTAAACGTCATTGTGCGCGCTTGTTTGCGCGCTGCGGTTGCGGTTGTCGTTCCCGATTCAAAATTTTCGGTTTGACAATGTGTTCTAATTGACCGGGTTCCGGTCGTGTGGCCAGCGAATCTAAGCCCTAATTGGGCTCATTCGAAATTCAAAAGTTTACTTTCAAAAGCAACGCAAACCACACGCGTTACGATTTGTATTTCGATGAAAAATTCGTATACTCGTTAAGTGGAATTTGTATCGCAGTAGGTAACGCGTTGCAGAACGTGCGTTCGAACCGATCGACTATTGAATATTTATAAACGCACGTCCCATTATAGTGTCGACATTTTGAATAATTAACTAGACTTCCCATTACGGCGCCCCGGCTGAAATTGTTAGACATTCAGTAAATAACCCCTTTTTCTTATGAATATTTAGAGTATCAATCGATGGCCGCCTAATAGCTTTTCGTTACACAATGTAGAGTTAAAACATACAACGTGAAGCCTTTTTCTGAGAGCAATATCAGGCGAACAGAATAGATCACGTACTAGGTTCGCATAAGCAAGAGGCAGGTGTGTTACGCCACATGAGCCGGAATGTGCGGTAAATTTTCCGGATGCCTTCCCAATGATTTCCTCGGAGACCGCCGGCCCAGATACGGTGGATTTCGATACGATAACGCTTCTCAATTTCTGCTGGCTTGGTACTCGGAGATATTGTGGCCACGCCCCGCTCCATTAAATATGTATAGGTACGGGTAGTTGGTTGATATTTTTTTCCAGTATGAGGTCCCCCGGGAGCCCGCCGCGGTATCAATCGGCGATATTCGTACCGCCACTATCTTGACAATAATCTCGCGGTGCTCCTTGTTATTTGTTGGGAAACGTATAAAACACTGTTCATTTTCCTGTATTGGATTTCTATGGTGTTTGGATTTTGATGGCATGTAACTTAAGTAGCTCTTTATTTTCTATTGGCTCTTTGTATTGTGTTTCGTAGCTAATTTCGCTACCGATTTCATCGTAAAAGCTACTAGCAATTTGTAAATATGATTAAGGGTAGGGTCCATAACGACTTGATTTCGTTTTATTCTATTACCGAGACGTCGATATCTCTAAACGACTTAACTTAGTATCAAAATGCCTGAATACCGGAATGCATGTTTTAAAAAAAATGTTTTTATGGTATCGTTAATGAACTTGACACATACTCGTACGCTGGTACCATCTAATTTCTTTGCAGGCATATGCAGATTTCCTAAAGATATTTTCCTTCGCCGTAAAGTTCATAGAAATGTTTAAATGCAGAGGTCATAAGATCAAACCACCTTAGTGGCTACCTTGATTAAAATTAGATATTTGGGTAAATTAATTCTTAGTACAGGTAAAGTAGGACTTAATACGACAGTTAGGCGGCAAAACATGTACATCAATGAAACTTTGTTTAAAGTTATTTACCTAGCTAGATAACACCTCTCTTTTTGCGTCGGGGGTTAAAAGTGGGCTTTACCCGATCATAATCATAATTATGAACATCATCAGCATTATGAGTCGAACAGCATATTTTTACCCAAGTGACGTCTAAAGTCAATATCATGATCACTATCTTAGTTAATCAGTACCTACGTCTAGCCCGCTCGACCACTTTTTGCCAAATGAGCTCAACCCATGTACAATTAGTGCTGCCATCGACGTACAGATGTCGCTGTCTTGAAAACTTAATTGAATCGTTTATTCATTCTTCGATGTTTAAAATGGTCGTGTGAGGTCTTTCCGTGTTCGATCGCAGTTAAAACATTGTTTTCCTGTTTGCTATGAAACCTTTCCGTAATTATTGTATTTAATTAACAGTGATCTTATTAAATGTCTAATAGAATGGAAGTTAATTGAACGTAAAATATACGGAGTTATTGTAAACGGCTGGTTACCTATCACTACTTAATAGTATTTTTCAACTGTAAAAAAAATCAGATTGGATTGGATTTAGTCCAGTAGTTAAACAAGTCCAAATTAATGAACTAAAAGAATTTCCTTGCTCACCCGCGACCTTATGATAGCCAAGCTTATGCAAAATAAATGCGTGTTCATGCAGTTCCTCCACCTCCACACTGTAAGAACACACAAATCACACAAACCCATCTATCACCACCACCACACTACACTGACGCGTTTCGAACTCAACCAGAGCTCATCTTCAGAGTAACACAACCGTACACCATGCTACCAGTTGTTAGTTGGGAGCCTAATGTAATTTCAGTGTAGTGTGGTGGTGGTGATAGATGGGTTTGTGTGATTTGTGTATACTTTACAAAATTAGCTAAATGTAGGTAAGTACTTAAATATTTTTCGCTCTTAAGTAAAAAAAAGCATAGCAGTATTCAGTATAATGGTTTATACCCTAGGCTCTACCTCACTTCCCAAAAATATGCACTTGCTATAAGAATTCACTCTTCACACAAAGTAGGTCTTCAACCTAGGTAGGGTAGGTCCGAAACGGGCATTTTCCCAGTTAAGGTTGCCCAATACGGTATTTGACTATTTTGTATATGTTTTAAAAATTAAAACTACACAATGCAATAAAGAATTTTTTTAAGCTACCTTTACAAATAACAAAGTTATGAGGGTTTGAAATTCAAGATTAGACAGAGAAAGACAATGGCATGGCATGTGACGTCACACGCCAGTACCGCCATACTTGCTGCATAGAGAAAAGCGTTTGAGAAAGAGACAGGTATATAGATTTTCAAAAATTCACTATAAATCATATTTTCAACCGATTTAAGTTTTCTCTTCGCTAAACACTGTCTGTATATCTATATTTTCATAATAATATTAAGATATGGCAAATTCAGGAGTTGTCAAATACCGTATTTGCGTTTTCCCAAAGATTTTACTTTTCCAGAACGCGGCGTTTAATTGCATAATATATAAAATTATATAGAAATAATCATAGTGCAAAAATGCTAGCGCTTGTAGATTGTTCAAATCGCGACAATTAGTTATGCGCTAAAAAATACGGCATCACACCTAACGGCCAGTTAACACTAATCAATGGATGGTGAAACAGCCCCTTAAGCTTCTACAAAGTATCAGAAAACTTAAAAAAACTATGGACGAAATTGGTAAGTACAGTGTTGTTCTAAAGTTATGGCGTGACAAAGTGAAATAGGGATTCTTTTTATGTATAGATATGTGCAAAGACAAACCTTTTTGAAAAAGTATCCTGCTGTCTGGAAAACTGTACCTACACCTACCAACTTAGAACGACCGTCATCAATCTGTTTTCGACCATATTGTTTTGGGGAACCTATTTGCTGCGTACAAATTTAGTAACTTTTTTTATGTAAAATAGTGTTGATCCAGATATGTTAAGGTCGACCTTTTACGTATCTACTCCCCTATTGTAAGAATCAATAGCGAAACGATTAGAGTTGTTAACGAACGACTGCACGCTGCACGGCCGCGAACTGTCTCCGCGCAGGTGTAAAATATCATATTTATGGGGTAAAGAAGAGTTCGAATGCTTGTTAGCGATAATGAGGTACGTCGCGATAAATTCGTTCCGCCGCCCGCCGCCGGGGGCGCGGCTCATTTGCATCTTTATGTATCGCCGTATCCAGACGATTGTTATTCCTTTTGTGATAATCACTCAATAGCGCCGCGCGACGGTACAAGGAAACGCTAGTTCGTCTACTTGCCGATAGATGGCGCTGTTCGCAAAGTGCTGCGTCACAGTGACGCGTCGGGGCCGCACGGCTCGTTAGCCTGACACGGCGCCTGTCACGTTTTTGACAGTTTTTGACAGAGACATCGATAGTGAGGCGCTTTGTTAGCTACGAGGCGGGGCGGCGGCGCTCGCCACAGACGACTTACGGCGCATATTGTTGGCTTATATTTGATTTTAGCCTTGTAAGTTCATTGTTACACATCTTGTGTTTTATTTTTATGATGGCTCGATAACAGCCCACATTTCTGAGAGCATGAACACGGACGATCGGATCTCGGCTAACCGGTAAGACAATGCAATAGTGGAACAAGATAAAGGCTTTGCCGTTATAAATGAAAATGAACGTAACGCGACGTAGGCAATCTAAATATTAGTTGATAAACAAGACGGGTGACAGTCGCAATTTCGGATTCATAAGGAAGTCAGCAGGTGTGGCGACATCCCGTATTCATGGGCGATATATCATACGCAGCGGGAAAAGAAAAACGCGCCAAATGCCCCCACTTTTCCCGCCTTGACGTGCAATTATAAAGATAATAACGTTTTCACCTCGGCGAGCGGTTTTATTTGTTCTGTCTGATTTATAACAGTTTGTCGAGTTCGCGCGATACGCGACTTCGTTGTCAACCTGTTTGTTTACAAAAAAAGCGCGTCCGCCTAATTCCGTCACGATGAAATGATCCGTAAAAAAACTAAGACCATCGATGTCGGATGAAAAAAAATGATGCGTTCCCACGGCGCGGGCGTCGCCGCGATCGACGCGTAAACTATTTTGATTAGAATGGCATTCCCGCCGAAAGCCGCGGCGCATTTCTCAACTTGTCAACCCTCCCGCGCTTTTTGCGCTCATTCCGCGGCCCGCCTTAAAATCTTAATTCTGCGCTTTTTCGGGAGGGCATAAACAACGGCCGATTTATAGAGTCGCCGGCGAGAGTCCCGCGGCTAATGGCTTGATCATGTCCTGCTCTCGTAATAACTATACCTCGTCATGTGCTTCTTAGAATTGATTTTTTTCGAGCTTGGCGTTCGGCCGCCGCGGGCGAGCTAATCATTAATCACGGCCGTACCCGCGGCGTAGGTACGTAATGTAATACGGCCGCGCGAGATAACATTATCGTAAATATAGTTTTACAAAACGGCGCACTTACTGCGCATTCACAAAAAAGTCCTAACGACACCCGAGCCGCAGGAATTCGCTTCGCAATCGCGAGACATTATCTGAATTTACACCCGGTAATAACGTATAACCTAATCCTTGGGTCAGCGAGCGCCTTTTTCGAAAAAAGAACTAACGCGTCCGACAGTTGAAGCTGGAAAACAAAGCGTCGATCAAACCCGCTCACTCTCACATAAATCAGCCGGACGCGAAAGAGACAGGTGCAAGGACGGCGCGGCCAGTCGATTTTACAAATGGGCGGGGCGCGGAGCGAGATGTCGACATCGTTGAAACAAAAGAGCGAAAAGGAAATAATAACCCGGTGCAAGGTGCAAGCGGAGAGAATGGGATGGGATGAATTCCTTTTTTATAACGCGACGGTTAAGGCTGCCGGGAAATCTGAAGAAAAACGTGGAAGTAGGCATCGCCGCTCGTTCATAGTTAATTAGAGTCGGCATTGTGCTCCACTCATTACTCTTTATGAGCGCCTGGTCCATTCATAATTACACTGGAGCCAGTTAACTAAATTAGATTATTATTTGGCCTGTTGCTATTGTCCTCTCGATTCTTACAAATTGTAATACCACTTAAGTATTGTAAAATGTTCAAATCGGCTGTAATAACAGTTGGCACATCATAACACAATTTGGTTGGATTACGGACAATTTTCTCACAGATAACGAAAATCACAGCGCATTACCAACAATAGTAATCATACATAATGTGGACGGGGTACAATTTAAAATTACGTACATAGAAACAACAATGAGCCGGTCACGTAAACAAAATTCAATTGAATTAGTTGCAAACGGAACAAATTGGACAATTACCTACCTAGGTTGAGCAATTTACATATCATGACGAGTGCCGCAACTGAGGCGCCCTCACGGATCTAGGGGCATCAAAGTTAAAGCACAATCTAAGTGAAAACGCACTGGCTGGATGAAAAAAAACAACGTTTCTAATCACTATATTTCAAATTTGGAACAGAAAGAAGAAGAGAAAGAGAAATTTCGCCAGAATCTATTTATGGGCAGTTATTAATAGATAATTTAATTTAGAGATAAAACACAATCACTTTTGCACTTTTCTAAAATTGCGATATGGTACAGTTGTCACGTTTGACGGAAATTTATATTGACAAAACATACAATCTATTATACCTGGCACTTTATGAGATTTTGATGACGACTATTAAAATCAACTTGACTGACTAATATTATGTATGCATAACGCAAATCCTAATTCAGTGGAGCTAGAGACTTAAAATTCGGCCATATTTCCTAGAGTATTACCTATAGAGTTGCACTAAAAAAAGATTTCTTGCAATTTCCATGGGCTGCCCAAATTTTTTATTCTTCAACGTGAGCGAAGTCAGGAATAAACGAACAAAGTCCGCCTCTTGCTTGTAAATAAATATCCAGTCGAATAAAAAAAAAACCAAGGGAAATTTTACACCAATCGACCAAGTCCCAAAGTATAAGCAAAGCTTGTGTTATAGATGGGGACCAGACATTGGATAAACATACATACATACTCAAATAGATAGATACATACTTAAGCACAAGACCGGTCTGAGTAGAGAGCCTTGGGGGAGGCCTATGTCCAGCAGTGATGATGATGATACTCAAGACTCGAGAACAGGACTTGCTTTGTAATTACCTAACTGGCCCAAAGAGTTATTTTGTCTGTGTATTATGGGGACGTATCTGAATATCGAAAATCAATATACCTTTCTAATGTTAAAATATCGATATTTCAATTTTCGATATTCTGATACATGGCACTGGCTGATAGGACCTTTTCGTAAGCAATTCCGCTATAATTTCTTTGACACATGACATCTGTTCCACCCCGGTACGCTATTCGGTTTATTTTTTCACTGTACCTATTTTCTGTATTACCTACTCACTCATTTTTGCTCAATAATGAGTCGTCAGGCAGTCGGTAGGCCTCCAACAAGATGGAGTGACGACCTGGTTTAAGATCGCGGGACCGCGGTGGATGCGGAAAGCACAAGACCGGTCTGAGTGGAGAGCCTTGGGGGACGCCTATGTCCAGCAGTGGACGTCCGGCTGACATGATGATGATGATGAAAGAGTAATTGTTTGTATCGTAGAAAAGAGAGCCAAGCTCTGCCTTTATTAGCACCAATCACATGGCAACCCTCGCAAGCGCACACGCGCTTATTACTATCTAATCGGCGTATCAAACGCAAAACACAGGGCACGAAGCAATCAAATCGTTGTTTTGATATAAAATTCACACAAACACGTAATTTAGTTGTTTTCGCGTTGACACCATTCAATTATTGCATTATTTCGTAATTCGAGGTCGCTCGTTTCTTATAATGGGATATTATGGGTTGTTCTGGCTAAGTGGGAAAAACCGGTGTTTTTTTCCGGCCCGTATTTAAAATCATTCATCATTAGCTAATAATAAATAAATACTTAATAACTGTGACTAGGAGCCTGGATTTTCACCGAACATTTTCTCAAATGAATTTTGATGATGAATGAATAAAGGAATGATTTCCCCAACTGTTTCATTATAGATGAACGATTTTTTTTTCTGAAACTGTATATTATTCAGGACTATCTTATAGAACCCTTTAGGCTAGGTTAGGTTAGTTTTATGACAATCTTGAAGTACATACAGTTTAAAAAAAATCGTGATCACTTCTCATGCTCGTAAAGTTCGCGTTTATGCTGGATCTAGGCGACATAAAATGACTTTTTATGCACTAGTGCATAAAATAAAATCTTCGTCTAAGACCAAGGTAACCAAGGTGTCAACAGCCACAAACAAAGAAGCTTATATATATTTTTCATAATTTTTAATTTATATAAAATTAAAAATCAATCAAATCAATCAAAATAAATCAATAAAACTAAAAAATTATAATAATATAAAAAATCATTTAAAATAAAATGTACATAGTAAGTGAACAATTGATCCACTGTTGCTAATTTCGTTTCCTCGCCATCGAAGTGAAAAGCAGAGTGTAAAACTCGAGCATTAAACCCATTTTCCCCTCGACGTGTCTATCCACCCTCGCCATACCGGCTTGGGTGGCTATATGAACGTCTTGGGTAAAATGGCCCGTTTTATACTATTGTTGATACAAAACATTGGGGAAATGAATTATTTGGAAAAATATTTTTGATGAAAAATGAGAGAAACACTACTGATAAAAAAAACTGATAATTTGCATCGCTATGTGCCTAAGTGTATGTAATTCAGAATACGAAAGATTGAGCCACAATTCCCACGCGGGCCCAGTGCAGAACTTCACATAAACCATTGAATCTCTTCGCAAGTGTATGCAGGTTTCCTCATCAATTAATTTTAATCTTTATTTGTTTCAGGTAAGTTCGACAGAAACAGACAAGATTTGATCTCGACCCGAGGTTTGGGCTGGATATTTAACATCGATAAGTACTTAAAAATTGTTCCAAAAAATCCGTTTACCGACAAACAATCATCATCTGTAATATATTCTGGACAGCTACAACCTAGAGCTTATTTGCGTGCCAATCTACCTGCTATGTGAGCCATTCTAGCTAGCCTGAGTCAACGGCTCTCTTACCATCAGGAGACCCACTTGCTCGTTTGCCATCCAGCCGAATAAAAAAAAAACGGGGGCAGGCTGAAAACCAGCGCTGGCAGCTTCTGAGCAAGCGCAGCATAAGCTGAGCCTGTTCCTGCCACACAGTGCAAGGGACTGGCAAACGCATTCTATATTAGTTTATTGTTTATTTGTATTCTGTGTGCCTATCCTGTATTGTTCATGTTGGCAAATAAATCAATCTTCTTCTTCTTCTTATGGGTAGATTAGGCTGTTATTGTATCAGCAACTTACCATCAATTAGGTAAGAAAAATACGGCAAATTTCTGTGACGCAGCGTATTTTTTTCAAGTAGGTACAGTTGCTTTGTTAACAATTGATAAACATGATCAAACTTTTTAATCTGCATCCAAAATATAGCAGTACAATATTTTTAATAGAATACGACAGAAGAAAGCTCTCTATTGTCCTGTCTCCGGTATACAAGGTACTAAACTATACTAGGCTCCGCTGTACTCCTCGGTAGATAAAGGTACAGTCGAACCGTTTGATTCCTGAGCCAACGTGGAACGTTCTCACAGTAAATGTCATAATGAATTCCCTTGTCAAACAATCCGATGTCACTATGACTTTTTCTACGAATGGGATCCACAGTGGAGCACGATTCAGTTGGTTGGATAGTACATAATATCCAATATCAGGGGGCAACCGATTGCCCCCGCCAAGTCAGTTCAAATATTTCACAGTTTAAGATTAAGAAATAATAAATTACGTTTCCGAAGCGAAAGTCTGTGTTAGTGATACCCAGCTGGAATCGAATAGATAGCGATACCATCTCGATACGTGAGAACTCATTTGTCGTGTGCCTTTTTGTTTGTTTACGGCCGCTTGTTTTGAAATCAAAATGGTTCTGTTTGTTTAAAAAAATTGTAATGATACTTGATCAAAGTGTTTAAATTAAACAGATGATAAGAAGTAAATTTGAAGCCGTGGTGGCCTAGTGGTTTGAACTATCGCCTCTCAAGCAGAGGGTCGTGGGTTCGAACCCCGGCTCGCATCTCTGAGTTTAGCCGAATGGCCAAAACGGAACCCTTATAGTTTCGCCATGTCTGTCTGTCTGTCTGTCCGTCCGCGGCTTTGCTTAAGGACTATCAATGCTAAAAAGCTGTAATTTTGCACGAATATATATGTAAACTATGCCGACAATATGGTACAGTCAAAAATTCAAAAACAATTTGTTTTTAGAGTACCTCCCATAGACGTAGTGGGGGTGATTTTTTTTTCTCATCCAACCTTGTAGTGTAGGGTATCGTTGGATAGGTCTTTTAAAACCAGACACCTTCAGTACCATTTATAACAAGATGCCACATAGCTTTTAGTATTTAGTACGTCTGGTATCATACAAGGACCGCACGCTGGCATCGGAGCTTTGTATCGAAAAGAAAAAAATAATTACAAGCATTAATTGCCTTGTAGGGCTTAACGACGATGTGGGCGGTACCTGATGCCTTACGAATAATAAATGCGTTTACATACCTACTATATGTACTTAGTAAAATGAGTCAGATAAAGCTAGCGAAGATAAGGACTTGTTCCGTCACCAGCATTAATATCTGCCACAGCGGAGCGTGCAAAAATATCTGACACGTCCTTCCGGCCCTAGAAGTAGAGTCGTATCAGATATGTATGCACGCTTGTTGTGTCCGATGATGGTGCTGGTGACTGTACGAAACAGCAAAAAAAATCGAACCAATATCTGACACAACAAGCGTGCATAAATATCTGATACGACTCTATTTCTAGGGCCGGAAGGACGTGTCAGATATGTTTGCACGCTCCGCTGTGCCAGATATTAATGCTGGTGACTGTACCTACGTAATAAAGTACAAACTAATGTAAATAAATGCCAAATTAATATGACTTTAACCTCCTATTTCACCATCCATTGATTAAATTTTTTTGACTGATAAATGTAATGCTTGCTCTGTTTGTTTTGTTCGAATAGACGGAGACGGCATCAAATTTAACCGTCAGTTAACACTAATCAATGGGTGGTGAAACAGCCCCTAATATGCTTAACCTCTTCACCGCCAGAAAACAAACTAAAACCAACGACAAAATCAACTTGATTTTTAATTCCATTGCAGAAGGATTCATTTCGAGTGGAATGTTGGTCATGTAAGACGCCGGAGGGGTATAAATGACCGTGGCATGTGAGGCATACCATTGGCTGTGACGACTGGATGACTGGCGGTGAAGAGGTTAAATAATTTCACAAAATAATGAAGCTGTTGACTCTCGTCTCTCTTGAAGCCCTCTCATACTAAGAGGAGGCCTGTACCCGGTAGTGAGACATTTATAGGTCGAGATGATGATGGTGATGATGGGTCTTGAGAATAACCCAAAATACTTGTATGAGTCATATTTGACTCCTTGAACAGGGAGGTAGTTAGCACTACGCGTCTTTTAAAAAATACAATTCAGGAGGTTACAATTTTTAGGGTTCCGTAACCAAATGGGACTATCAATGCTAGAAAGCTGTAATTTTATATATGTAAACTATGCCGACAAAATGGTACATTAAAAAATACAAAAAAATGTTTTTTCAGTACTTGCCTCCCATAGAGGTAAAGTGGGGGTGATTTTTTTTTTCTCATCCAATCTTGTAGTGTGGGGTATCGTTGCATAGGTCTTTTAAAATAATTAGGGGGTTGCTAAAACGATTTTCGATTCAGTGATTTGTTTGCAAAATATTCAACTTTAAAGTGCAAATTTTCATTAAAATCGATTGTCATTCCCCCCCGCCCCCCCCTCTAAAATCTAAACCGGTGGGTAGAAAAAAATTAAAAAAATATCCTGATGGTAGTAAATAACGGTTAAGTTTTCTTGAGAATTATTAGTAGTTTAAGAGTAAATAGCAGCCTGAGGTATAAAATATACCTAAACTTGGAATATTCCGTACAAAATACGAAATCCTTAGAAAAATATTACTTAATTTTTTCTTAATGGCTACGGAACCCTATTTCGGACGTGTCCGACACGCTCTTGGCCGGTTTTATATTTAATTTGATCAACTTACGCGTGATTAACTTATTAAGAAATCTATCTAGATTTACACTATTCAACTATTTCTGTCTTCAGAACTTACTCTTTATCGGTCCCTAGCTGAATGCTCCTCTAATCCATTCAAAGACTGATACTTTTGTACATCTATCTTAACGTTTGTCAAGAATTTATATACATACAAATATACTATATATAAGACTCTAAAGCTTAGGTACTTTTCCAACGCCTCATTATATCGGTAGCCATTTTTGACAGATGTCAAACAAAACAAACCGTCTGCGCGCCAAAAAGAATTTTGGCAGCTGCTGTCAAAAATGTTCCTGTTTATTTTTAAAGCCCGTTTTAGCGTCGGAATGCTCGCGTCCAAAGATTTAAATACTCGTAGTAACTTTTACGATTATTAACATCAAAAAATTTACGCTTATTAACTACATAATATGACTGGTACCTACATTAATATTAGTACCCAAATAAATCAGCCTTTTAAATAAAATGGCGGTCGTTAAGAAATGACACGCTATTATACAGATATCTATAAAGTGACATTTGATTCCTTTTGATTCGAATTTACGCGTCCACCGTCCGAGCCGTTTCACTTTTTTACTTTTTTGAACTTGTACGTTTTTTTATCCCGCCCGGTTCTTTAAGTTCTGATTCGATCTCATGGACGTCGCATACCGAACATATTTGATGTTTTTTTTTTGGACCGCCGATATAAATTTGATTGTGGTGCATGTAAGGTCACATACGCGGGTGCGGCGGGGTCTTTAGACCCTGCAGCGGTCCCACGACAACTCGCCAGTGGGAATTACAATCTCTGTCTCGTAAAATCGCGTACGGACACGAAGAGGCGTCGAATATTCAACTCTGATTCCCTGTAATGATACTTCAGCGATGCCATTAAATTCTTACAAACCTTTTGGCTGTTCACCAATTACGTAATTTCATCTGTCGGCGTAAATCACATACGAGAAGCAAGTGCAAACGGAAAAGACATGGCAGCCGCGCTCACTGAAATTGGTTTAGTGCTTTAGAATTTCAGCTGTCAGTGTGACATAGTAGAGGCATCCTGGCATGTACCAGTGCCGCATAGATCGTAGCGGTCAGCATATCGCACGCGCGTCACGTCACGCGTCCAGACGAGCGGGCGCGCACAATGCTCGCCCGCCCCGGCTTGCGTTATTGTCCAACAATGCGTGAAATGCTCTGACAAACGATGACAGCCGCCCGGGCAGCCTGGTACCGACCTACTGCAATTTATGATATCCTATTACGAGATTTAACGATACTAAACGTCAGTGCTCTTTGTTTTAGTTATTCGTCATCGGGTAACCTCTACCCGTCCGTACGCAAGGCCGAACCTATGATAATATTGTCTCGCTGCGACGTAGCGCCGGTATAGCTTGGGTTTAGACAGGAAGCGTGAACAGAATCTACTTACAGGCAAAGAGGAGAAGGACTGAAAAATTACCATATCCCGTTGTGTAAACAGTTGCCGACAATCTTCTCGTTGTCAGCCGACAGTCGAGCGTCCGAGCTCGGAGCGCCAAATATTTGCCGGAGTCTCATAAATTCAGAGGCGCCCCGCGCGTCCTACCAGGATAACATACATAATGCGCCGCTCCACGGATCGGTAAACATATTGTAATGGAAAACGCCGTCATTGTTTACACTTTATGATGTCCTGGTGCTGTAAACTGATGCGGTGCAGATTCGCCTGCGCCCCCTCGTCTCGCAATGCTAACAAAGAATTATTTTCACCGAAAAGAGGAATGAAAACAAATAGATTATTTTGTAACGCCAGACTACCGGCAGGAGAAAGTATTAAGTAGTATTAAGATACAAACCAAACTTATTCGCGTTATCTTACAGGCCAATACCGTCTAATAATACCTTGGGAAGACGTTCTGTTTTCTCCGTGCAACCCCGAAGTTGCGTAAAGTCGTAACGAGAGGCAGCGTCTGATATTAATGCAGCAAGAAGCGCCGCAGCAGTTGAGTAAGAACTCCACTCAGAGTAGTTTCGCTCGCTTAAATAATCATCGTTTTAATAAAAGTGATGCGAAAAGCGCGATCGCAGCAGCGTGGCTTTTCATTTGCGCGCCCCGAGGCAACTCTACGAACTTCCGAGGGGATGCTTTTAAAAGAAAAGTTTGTATGGAGTTCGTGAGAGTCATCTTTATCGTTCAAATCTGAAGAAAGACGACAGGCCACGAGGTAAGACGGCGGGCGCACGGCCGGGGCGCGTAACTCCGCCTAATCCTCGGGTGTTAAAATATTCGAAATCCGTCAAAATCGTAAATCGCGCCCTCCTTTTGTGTGTGCCGGTGTATTTACGAGCGGCGCGGGCGGAGGCTGGAGATAGCCCGAATTAAACTTGAATTTAAAACCATTTTATATTAGCTAAGCTAGCTTAGATCGCGCGCGGCGGCGGGCGCGCGCGATAAGAGAATTGGCCTGTCAGGCACCGGATGATATATTTGACCAACATTTCCATACCGCCCCACCCTCGCTCCTGCGCCCCTATTTTCATTTTGTACGTGTCTGCTCCGTCGCGTATCTATAATGTATCCTTTCTGTTTAGGAGTTACATTGAATAAAAATGCGAAGGTGAGAAGGGACGGTTAAAATTTAATAGACTACATTCTGAGCTGTCAAAGTGTGACAAAGGATCGTAGTTTCTCGTTTGATCCCGGGTTTTATTGCGCGGAGGTATGCGGGTGGTTGTTATAGCTACGGGGATGTGGGACATTTGAATAATTAAAAATTTGGCAAGCGATTTTCAGGGGCTGTATATGTGTGCCGCGCTGCACCCGTTCCCGGCGTAAAAAGGCGTAAGTCTACTTATAGCACAATGGATGTGGGCTGTTTTGGAGCTCCGGCCAAAATAATTGTTGGCCAAGTCAGCCGAATACCTAATGAGGATAATATCTTTGGCGAAGTGTAAATATAGCAAAGCGCTGGTTTACCCGTTGGTTGGTCTGCTTGTCGCTGAAAAACTCTAGTATTCTGGTACAGCGTTCTCCGTTATTTTGGGAATGTTTGGTTTGTTTGCGCTAATTTAATACCGGTTTTAAATGCTGCTAACTTAATAAAACTGCAAGTCTTCCTTTTTGCAGTTAACTTAGATTTTACTTTGTAAATATCACGTACTTTTAGTTCATATTAAATATAATGAAATGACCCGGATAACTCACGTCTTAAATCGAGTTTAGCTCGACATGTTTCGGGCTAATCCGTAGGCCTACGTCTTCGGAGCAACGTGACTCAGCGGCTGCTGCAACACGCGCACTGCGCGCCGCCGCTCTGACTACTTTTAGTTCATCTCTATCTAACCCTGTGTCATCTTTGTTTTGTAACTAGAATTGAAGATCCAAGGCCTGTTTCATCACTTTTTGTGTAGCTTTGCTGTTCATTTATATGACAGATTTGTGTGATGCCATCCCTGTTTAATCGAGAGGTATTAACATAGCAGGCATTATTTCATATAATATACCTATTAGTGCTATTAGTAACTCATAAGACAGTTAACATAGGTCGTTTTACCTAATAAGCGTCATGAAAAAAAATCCAAAATTTCTGTGAATATAGACTCTTCATCTACTTGAAAGTCTATTTTGTAATTGTGTCACTATGACTTACGACTTTCTTTCACGTATGTGAATTCATTTGACTTGCATCTGTATTCTCCGTATAGTATGAATATTAGCTGTAATTTCCACCAAGGATACGATGCGAAATGAGACATCAAATTTAAAAATGACCAAACTTCATTAGTGCTTTGGAGGCTCGGGAAACTCCATCGTTTTCCCGTCTTATCACCTAGAGTCTATTTTTCATTAACTCATTACAACTTACACCTTTTTTCTACGGTACAATGGCACTTTAGCCGTCGTTTTCTTTAAGCACATTTTCAATACGAAACTAGAATCTAAATTTTAAAACGGCCAAACTCCATTAGAGTTTTGGAGTCCCGGGAAAATCCATCGTTTTCCCATCTTATCCCTCGCGCGATAAATCAGTCGAGTCCATTGTGCGCGTCGAAGGCTAATGCGCAGGGCATTATTGCGGCGCATTGTTACGTACCGTGGATTTATTGGCGTCTACGTGACCGATGGTGATGTGTTCATACGCCTTTCTTTTTTACGTGTCGAGTAAGTCATCACGCTGTTGTATGATGATACAATACTTAGCGGAGTAAGTACACGACTTCGAGGTCCGTGCAAATAGTTCAAACGTTGCAGTTACTCTTGATAAAAATGGGTACATGTCAGACTCGTGCTCCGGGGTTCCGTAAAAATTTGTAGTCATCTACGAATATTCAGTGTTAGCAGAGTCCATCTCCTAAATAAAATGTACGCTGCGTGG
>NC_133482.1:1612506-1672347 GCF_025370935.1 Choristoneura fumiferana | reverse complement strand
GGTCACGATGCACATAGGCGATCGCTGACATCTTAGTTAGCTCAGTGTAAGCTAGATGGCGCTTACCTCAATAAGGGATCTCTGAGCAGAATGGCGGACGAACTCTAGAGGTCGCCACCGTAGTTTTCTCTTGACTCATTTATTTACGTAATAATATGTATTTAATATATTTTATTATTTACTTATTTATTTTATAAAAGTAGGCATTTTATTACACTCATTTACTACACGAGTTTGTACGACTAAATATATCTATAACCAACTCACCCTTGACCGTTTTTGTCGGCCAAGGGGGGTGCTGTCGATCAGCTGTGACGGGGGAATTCTAACTGTAATATTCTCGCCCTTAAAAGCTGAAGCACAGCTGTAAACACACATTCAACAGCTCACACTACACTAAACAGCTCTCTCGAAAGCTCCATACGCCCAGACTTGGTAAGTTCTCCGATATTTAACTCTTGTGTTTTTCTGTGTATTATTATTATAATATTTCTTTATAATTTAACTTTGTGTAATTGAACTGAAGGCTCCCCTGGCCAGGGAATCTTTTATTTCAAACATTCTTATACTTAATATTTTAACACTTGTTAATTTCTCTCATCCGTTGTTATAAACTCAGAACTATGTTAATGCTTATTACTTTTATGCAACGGATGCTACCGGTGTTAAAATAAATTCAAACTCAGCTAAGTAACGTTTAATTTCAAATGTAATCCTCTAACGGTTATTTAGTGAACTGTTGTATTTCAAATTTTAACGGTCACTTAGGCTATTTATTTTTACCTTTTGTTTTTTTAAAATAATTATATAAAACTAGAATCACTTTCCTTTGCCTGCCTGTAACTCCGTATGATTGTCCTTGCCACTCACTGCAATTCAGCTCGCCCTAAGAGTTGGTGCATCGCTGCAGAGGAGTGACTGGCAAACAATCTAGCACTGGACCACAACTGACACCACCTAATTTACAGGGCACCTCCGTACGGCTTCAACTTCCAAACCTTTGTACGGCTTACAACTTCGTACAACTTTCAAAGCTCCGTTCGGCTACAATTCTCACGGCTCAGGCGGCTCCTTTAACCTGACACTAAGCCCTGACGGCCTTAACTTCCGGAGTACTGCACATCCTTCCTGGCTCGTCCAAGACCCTGATCGTTCCGGCGTGGAACACTTGTCCAGGCTGCTCGTCCTGCCGCCCTAAGGCCCCTTTTGACCTCGGCACCGACGACCACTCAGCTGGACCAGGCCCCCTGCTGTGGCCAGCCTCTTCGCTCCGGGTTCTTCTCTCCGACTCCAGGGAAGTGTAGGCCAGTGAGACCGAATAATCAGAACCACCTCTCAATAAAATCGCTTGAACTTACTACCTGAGATTCTCGTAATACTTTTACTTTTAATTTTGTCAAACTAGGCCTGTTATTTTTTGTCTTCAATTTTTAATTAAAAAATTATTAAAAAGTCTTATTGTTTTACTCAAAGAATAACTTACTAGGCCTCCTTTAAGGTCAAACCTCCCCTCAAGAGGTCTGCCCTTGACAGTGGCGCCCGTGGGTTTTTTTTGAGAGGTTCTGATTGTTACGTTTTTCTTGCCTAGAATTGCAGTGATTGTGCAAAAATTTATTGTGTATCTTGTGTGTTCTGTGTATCTCGCAGTAAGTACCCTGTTTTTCTCGCCCCCTGTATGGTGGTCGGGGCTTAGAATAACGCCATTCCCCGTCTAGGAATTCGTAAGAGGCGAATAATAGGCATAACCAGTGTTTCAGTTACCGAGATCCCTTAAGTGGTTCATTTAATAGTTTTTTTTTTCTCTTTTAATAACTCTAATTTTAAAACCGCTTTACCGTTATCTTTAAATTCAAATACTCTGCCGACCTTTGACCACTTTCTCGTCAACGGCCTATTTGAATTTCAACTGTCACTTGCCACAGTTGAAACGGACGGCGTTTTAAAATTCAAATCTCAACGACAATTTCAATCTATACCCTAAAGTTAACTAAATATTGTTGCATTAACTAAATTCAAATACGTTAACGGTTCAATTCAAATTCTACCTACTAATTTTCATCAAGTTAAATTTAAACCGTAACTGACGCCAATTATACTTTCACTAATATTGTTCACCGCTGCTTCAAGTGAAACAGTTATTTTAAATTTAGTGACTGCCAACCACTGAATTTGAAATTCTAACGATTCAAATCATTTTTAAATAACGTATTTGAAATACCTACAATTTTATAGAAAAGCAACGATATTTCTATATTTTTAAAATATCTGAACCACTATTTAGATCTTTCATCAAAATCAGTTTATCATTATCTCGGTAAACACACTGACATTTATTTTTGTTCCCAAATTTTACTATTAATTTAACTTCAACGCGGTCTCTTAATTAAATTTTACATTCGATCATTACTGGGAGATACACAACACTTATTATTTCTTGTGTCCTACTACTTATTTTCTTAGCACTGTAACATACCTACGGAGAGTTAAATTTAGGTACTGTGTGTCGAAGAAATACCACATCTGGCATACAACTACACAAACCACCATCACAACTCACAACATTCATATCATACTACTCGAGTGCTTGCTAAAAATCAACTGGTCGCAGAGTTAATAAAACCAGTTATCTCTTATTTCTTATATATTATGCGTGTGCTCTCTATTTTCGACCGTCTGTTCCCTGCTTAGAGATCATTATACTTCGATCGCGAACAGACAGGTTAACGCTTTTTATAAAATAGATTAGGGTATTCTTATATTTAACTGCGGTATTTCGTAACTATGCTCTGCCATAGAATTACTTACCGCTCCCTCAAGCGCAGGTAGTAACCGCGCAAGCTAAATAAATGATAAACAACCTAATTACTTGCCTAGCAAGGTTGTTTACATTTTTAATGCACCTAGAACAGCAGCCACACGCATCGCTTTCCACTCAGCCATGTTTAACTCCGGCTCATGCGCAAGCATGTTATTTTTTAAAACCTCTTATCTCACTTTATTACGTACCTAGAAGCCCAATTGTATTTATTTATACTTATAATTAACTTATTAGCGCTGCGCATCCGCGCGCAGACAAATCTTAGTCACATCTCTTTTTATTATTAACTTCTTTTAATTTGATAACTCGCGTGCTTAACACTTTAAAATATGTCTATACTTCGTTAGGCCCTCTCGCGGTCAATCTATAATTGCAATAACATTAATTAATCTGTCCTAAGCCCTTACCCGAGAACTTGCAACTCGTTAAAAAGTATTTTAATATTTTGGATTACGGAATCGTGCGGTTGGTAACACGTTAAATATGCCCTTAACCTCTGTAATTCAAAGCTCTAATGATTGGGACGGATGGTAATTCCAATCACAGATTAATTAATTGTTTATATGCTTCAATATATAATACATCACTTGCTTCCTTTTCAATGTACTAATTACATAATGCATCTGGACGGGCGATCAGCTGTCGCGCGCCGTCATATCAGTCTCCGTTTAGCACCGTCGAATGCGCACGCGTCTTAAATTAATTTTTCTCTTATCACACTCCCTTATCACTTAGACGCACGGTTCTATTTATAGAATCAAGTCATTTTAGCGCGCCGCCTCCGCGCGTACGTATAATAGCTGCACCCTTTTGCACTATTATTTCTTTAAATCTATAGCGCGTACATATTACTTGGTACACGCTAAACTAGTATAATCATTTGTCGCATTCCGCCACTCATTATTATAATAATTAATTGATCTGTCCTTAAGCCTTTACCCGAGAACTTGCAACTCGTTAAAAAGTATTTTAAAATTTGAATTACGGAACCCGTGCGGTTGGTAACACGTAAAATATGCCCTTAGCCTCTGTAATTCAAAACTCTAATGATTGGAACGGATGGTAATTTCAATCACAGATTTAATTAATGTCTATAAGGTATATTTTTATGAATGCATACAACGTCCACCTTCCATTAACACATTTTATTCCTTTGACATAAGGGTCAACAAGCCTCTGTTGTTGTTTGACCCGCCATGAGAGTAGAAGTATGATCATAGTATGAGAGACGACGTATGTAAGCGTTATGCCATAGTGTAATTTTTTTTTAACGAAATTTGCTATGAGGCTCAAATTTCTTTTGGAGGGACGGGCGTACTGTCACGATGCACATAGGCGATCGCTGACATCTTAGTTAGCTCAGTGTAAGCTAGATGGCGCTTACTTCAATAAGGGATCTCTGAGCAGAATGACGGACGAACTCTAGAGGTCGCCACCGTAGTTTTCTCTTGACTCATTTATTTACGTAATAATATGTATTTAATATTTATTTATTATTTACTTATTTATTTTATAAAAGTAGGCATTTTATTACACTCATTTACTACACGAGTTTGTACGACTAAATATATCTATAACCAACTCACCCTTGACCGTTTTTGTCGGCCAAGGGGGGTGCTGTCGATCAGCTGTGACCGGGGGAATTCTAACTGTAATATTCTCGCCCTTAAAAGCTGAAGCACAGCTGTAAAACACACATTCAACAGCTCAGACTACACTAAACAGCTCTCTCGAAAGCTCCATACGCCCAGACTTGGTAAGTTCTCCGATATTTAACTCTTGTGTTTTTCTGTGTATTTTATTTAATTATTTCTTTATAATTTAACTTGTGTAATTGAACTGAAGGCTTCCCCTGGCCAGGGAATCTTTTATTTCAAACATTTCTTATACTTAATATTTTAACACTTGTTAATTTCTCTCATCCGTTGTTATAAACTCAGAACTATGTTAATGCTTATTACTTTTATGCAACGGATGCGTACCGGTGTTAAAATAAATTCAAACTCAGCTAAGTAACGTTTAATTTCAAATGTAATCCTCTAACGGTTATTTAGTGAACTGTTGTATTTCAAATTTTAACGGTCACTTAGGCTATTTATTTTTACCTTTTGTTTTTAAAAATAATTATATAAAACTAGAATCACTTTCCTTTGCCTGCCTGTAACTCCGTATGATTGTCCTTGCCACTCACTGCAATTCAGCTCGCCCTAAGAGTTGGGGCATCGCTGCAGAGGAGTGACTGGCAAACAATCTAGCACTGGACCACAACTGACACCACCTAATTTACAGGGCACCTCCGTACGGCTTCAACTTCCAAACCTTTGTACGGCTTACAACCTTCGTACAACTTTCAAAGCTCCGTTCGGCTACAATTCTCACGGCTCAGGCGGCTCCTTTAACCTGACACTAAGCCCTGACGGCCTTAACTTCCGGAGTACTGCACATCCTTCCTGGCTCGTCCAAGACCCTGATCGCTCCTGCGTGGAACACTTGTCCAGGCTGCTCGTCCTGCCGCCCTAAGGCCCCTTTTGACCTCGGCACCGACGACCACTCAGCTGGACCAGGCCCCCCTGCTGTGGCCAGCCTCTTCGCTCCGGGTTCTTCTCTCCGACTCCAGGGAAGTGTAGGCCAGTGAGACCGAATAATCAGAACCACCTCTCAATAAAATCGCTTGAACTCACTACCTGAGATTCTCGTAATACTTTTACTTTTAATTTTGTCAAACTAGGCCTGTTATTTTTTGTCTTCAATTTTTAATTAAATAATTATTAAAAAGTCTTATTGTTTTACTCAAAGAATAACTTACTAGGCCTCCTTTAAGGTCAAACCTCCCCTCAAGAGGTCTGCCCTTGACACTAGGACAACCGAAAGTTACCCTGTAGGTTTTGATTCTCCGCCAATTTTTACGAAAACCCCTTTTTTAACCCCCGACGCAAAAAGAGGGGTGTTATAAGTTTGACCGCTATGTGTGTCTGTCGGTCTGTGTGTCTATCTGTGGAACTGTAGCTCTTAAACGGGTGGACCGATTTGAATGCGGTTTTTTTATTTGAAACCAGGTTCTCTAGCGATAGTTCTTAGACATGTTTCAAAATCGGGTCAGCGGTTTTTGAGATATTGAACTTTAAAGTGACAAATTCGGGGGTTTTCCTACTTTTTGATGGTTAGGTTATTTATTAATGACTCCATATTTTGGTTGCATTGACATAGTAGTATGGTTTTTTAATTGCTTCAAGCAGCATTTGATATTAATTTCAGCTTGATACCTCCACACGCTCCTGAGAAAGAAGTCTTGAAGGATGGACAAACACACGGACCACAAAGTAATCCTATATAGGTTCCGTTATTGCCGACTGAGGTACAGAACCTTAAAAACAAGTCTGCCCCATACGCTGAGGGTTCTGCACGTACCGAATCGACTGAGATGAAACTGACAGACACAAGAGTAAATCCAAATGAAAGACTAAATGAATATGTACGATGGTTTTCAGAAATAGTAATAGCTTAAGCTTATGCGCTAATACTCCAATATAGTTAAAGTCATATAAACGTAATCCTACCGGCTTCACGTTTTAAATAATACCGATCCAAAAGCACCAAATAAAGTGCATAGCTTCAGGACAAAGCTTTTCACGACTGCGAGCTTTTAACATAGCACTTGGCATCCGTCCAACCTCTGACAACCAACTAGATGTCACACGACGAAAGAGAAACGAATATAAATGAAATACCTAATACCTAGTCCCTAATAAGACCAGGAAAACATAAATACATGAAGTATCGCCAATAACTTTTATATCCGATTGATATTGCTTTGTAACGCCGCGCGATTGTCAACCCAAAACGCACTCGCAATAAGACAGGCGTAACTGAATGACAGAACCGCGTCTATCACTTTCTAACGTAGAAAAATCGGTCAAGTGTGAAAGAGTAAAATATTGTATTGCCGGTCGCTGAATGGCCGCGGCAGTTTTCGGTTTTAGCAAACAAAGGAATTAGAGCGATTCGCACCAGTCGAGCTGGATTTATGGTCGGTCGCGGTGACCAAATTTTCTCTTTTTGCCTTTTCCATGTTTGTTCCGGAAGGAGGAAAACTGTATTGATTTGATATGTGACTTTATGGACTCCTTGTACATTGTGTCACATAACGTGACGGTGACATGATTGTTATCCCACTTCTTCGTCGTTAGACAAAGTTTACGATGGAAGTATGTGGGAAAGAAAGTAAAAGTCACACCGAACTTAGGTTGTTAATAATTGAGCTTGAAATGTGATCACGTACTTATGGCGTTTAGATTTTCTTAAAAATAAAGGCACTTATGTCATTAATCATTATTTTCGAAAAAGGCTCAAATTTTAAAAACGTAAGTAACTTCTACTTATCAGCAATAAAATGTATAATCTATTAAGTAAGTATCTAATTATCCTACTCGCTAATACCAAAGTAGTCGCTGCAAACACAAATCATTACCGTTGTTTTCTGATGGTGATGCATGTTTTCAATCGACTACCAAGACAAAATCAAAAATCTCTGCAAAATAATTCATCTAATAACGGAATATATGGGCAATATAAATAAGTAGGCAGTTTATAAAAATAATTCATTTAACATATATTAATGTAAAAAAATATCGTAGCTACAACAGCTTGAAGTAATTCTAGTCACGGACTTCTTTGTAATTGGCGAACTAAGTTCAAAACATACAGCACGAAGGTCAAAATGCACACATGGCGGCTCCAACTGTCTCACGAGAAATATAATAATGCGTGAAAAGTTTGTACGTCATTATAATTATCTTATCTGCCTATATGTGCCATGTTTAATAATGCAAATAAAGATTCTCAGTCTGAAATCCCATTGGAATCAGACTAGCTTTTTATTTCTTATTAAGATCTGATTGCGGCAAGTCTATTAAAACTTCTTGCGACTTGACGTACCTTTAAATTCAAACGGTAAGCCATCTGATAAATTTAAAAAAAGAAAAGAAGCACTGGCTGACTTTATCTGTGCCCCGTTAATACCCCAATTAAATGAAAAAAATAAAAATGACGGTTTTTTCCTCCCCGCGTCGCTATCTCCGAGTTCGTGACGTTTTTGTAGATGACTGGTTATTTATATCTCTAGGGATCAATATAACGCAGCATAATTTTGAACAACACTTCATTTTAGTCTAATTGTAAGTAGCATATCTAGACTATGAAACAGTTATTTATTTAAGTACAGTACTGTCACCGTACATGTACAACACGCTCGAATGTAGTTCGAAATTTGAATTTGAAATTCGAACAACGTTGATTGACGGCTATAAATAGTAGCAACCATATTTTGTAAAGGGAAACTAGCGAGAGAAAACTAAGAAGAATAAGTCGCCTATTGCTTACCTTGTAATTTTCTCTCTGTGTACATGTTTTCTGTATCGCTTACTATTTCTGGTGTTGTACAATAAAGAGTCATTGTATTGTATTGTAGTAGCAGTCTAGTGGTTTGGCTTATGGCCTCTCAAGCAGTGGGTCGTAGATTCAAGCCGGGCTTGCATCTTTGAGTTTACGGTGGGTGACACTATTCACCGGCCGTACAATACCCACATGGAAATTCCGACCTGATATTTCGTGAACATGCCCATAGAAATTCTTGTCAGTTTGACACCAGTTTGTATTGGCGTGTACACGAAATATCGGTAAATAGTGGTCACCCTTTACAGTGAAGGAAAATATCGGGAGGAAACCTTAACGCCTGCGAAGAAGTTCAATAGTGTGTGAAGGTCTCAATTTGCACTGGGCTAGCGCGGGAATTAAGGTCCGAGCCCTCCAATTCTGAGAGGACACCCTGCAATGGGACTTATATACCTAGGCTGAAATGATGATGATTATAAAGATAGCTATACCTCTTAAACGTCTTGTTCCTATCAAATGGATATCCATGGACGTAAAAGGTTTTATAAAACTGAATAATAACCAGATAACTTTCGAACCGTTTGTTAAACAAACTTAAGTCTTGGAGCGGGAAAACTTTAGGATGTTTTTTCTCTAGCTCTATCGCGTCTCCGGTCCAAACTAACCCAAATAGCCGGCACAATATATATTATCTTTCATAAGCGCAATCTCGTCTTAAACGGACCGAAATGTCACACAATACCCATTGACGTACTCAAACCGTCGTGATGGATGGACTCTATTAATGGTACATTATCGCTGGACGCGTATCTCAGCTGTGGGTGTTAATACTGTTAAGTCTATCCAAATAAAATACGGTCATTTTTAACCGAAGAATATCGTACTCATTAATGTTTGTCCCGATATAAGTAAACGCTGGTTTCGCGCCATCAATCTTGGCGGTCGACGACCCGCTACCCACGTGCGCCTCATGAGACCCTGGTACTTAGCTGATTGTTTTTGTACGTTAATTTAGTTTAATTAGAAGTTTTTGTTGGTGGCGGCAACAAAAACTAAGGATGTAGCTATTGTACCAAAGCTTCTTTCTATATATGGTGTAGAGCTTAGGTAGGTGTGATCTTCAAATTAAGGTAAAATAAGTTTTGTTTTTTTGGTGACTGTACTTGCATTGGCATATTTGGCATCCATAAATAAAATACTAACTAGAGTGATCTTCAACAAATCTTTAGTCCATTTTGTCTCCACAAGGGCTGCGTCTTTCACAATGAAGCAACCTGAGGGCCTACTCCGAAATTCGAAAATCGAAGTTCGTATCGTACCGTCCTTCTCGCTCTCGTATTAAATAGTATAAGTGTCAGAGGGACCGCACGACACGAACTTCGAGTTTCGAGTTTCGTAGTAGCCCTGCTGCGTTAATATTTGACACGTCCTACCGACCTTAGAAATAGAGTCCTATGAGATATTTATGCATGCTTAATAATATCAGATTAAGATTTTCAGACTCCAGATCGACAAACTCCCTGCACTTTAGTCCATTAGAGATTCTGCAAGTAGAAATTCCATTAATATTAAAACGGGATAAAATAGCGTAGGTAGATAAATAATTATCAAAAATCGAAACATGGACTCGAACGGTTAACTTGAACTACCTTTTAACGAAGTGAGTCGAACAAAATTCATGTCATAATAACATACGAATAAAACAAAAAAGCCTAAACGCGTGTTAATGTGTGTTCCCATGTCGAGTTATTAACTTTTTCTAACTTGCACCATCAATCATCGGGCCAAATTGCTTAGGCCAGAAATATGTAGAAACTTTACATTTGAATGCTCTTTTTTCGTTTCTGATTATGATAACATTAACTGTTGTTCCAATTTGCATTGTAAAGAGCAACTTAAACTTAGCGACTAACTTTAGATAAACATCATCAATCAGCTTTAAGGACTGTCCAATGTCCATAAACGTAGTCCTGGGGTCTTATTGTCTACTACCACACTTGCAATCACAATCGTCTTTCTGTCACACGGTATAACACGAGGGTAGAAAGAGATGGCGAATGTGATGTGATCGCAAACATCAGCGCGTTAAATAATACAGCCACAGGTCTTCTCATCATCATCATCAGCCGGATGACGTCCACTTAAGACAAAGGCCTCCCCCTTAGAACGCCACAATGAACGACAACTCGCCACTTGCATCCACCGGTTGCCCACAACTCTCACGATGCGTCAGTCCATCTAGTGGGAAGCCTGCCAATGGTTCGTCTTCCGGTTTTTCTGCCTAGTCTTCTCCTCAATCGCTAATTCACAACGTGGAATGTAAAACATGTTACGTACATACAAGCACTGGATAAAAGTAATGCAATTTGAGATTTTTGTCTGATAAATTAACTTAGCCAAACTCTTTACCGGCTTATTATACTGTTTTGGTTTGTATAACGGTGGCAATTTAGGACCCATTTATAATTCGAAAAAGTTCATTTATGTACGTCTACAGATGTGTGTGGGGCATGTTATAATATCGAATGATAATACACTATGCAAAAAAGTGTTACGTTTTAAAAAACGGCTGATTTTCGACCCCTTGCGAATAAATCCATAGCAAGGAAGCTCAAAAAGGTTCTTAAAAACATTAACTCCCCCGATGACAGGGCATGTAATATATTTTTAGGCTCCTAGGCTGCAGTATTTATTGCACTGCACGTATTTTCAACTAACTCATAAAACTAAATTATTTACCAAACAACCTCTAACTGCACAAATCGTAACAAAATTACTTCATGCCCATCAATTTTCCGAGCGCCGCCACCATTTCTCATCGCTTCTTTCTATTGTTTTCACTATTGTTTCGGTTGCGCCACTTGCGCTGGCGCACCTATGTAGTCTTTACAATCCACGACTACTACACGACGTTACGACAGATAGACTTTTATCTACTAAAAGAAATACTAAAGTTTCAAGATTGCATATAATATTGTTATAGTGCTTTACGCAGGACCCTGTTTAGTGCTTTTTTTATTTCTCGTTTAGTGAATAAGCATAGTTGACCAAAAATGAATTCAGTACTATAGTCCAATGTCGGTTGTACGATTAAAATAATTAAAGCCACCATTTCTTCTTCTTCATTATTTTTTCTGTTGTAGGAACTCTATCTGTTCTATTTGATTGTCGACTAGAAATGTGCTCTTTCTGATTTTTATTTAAAACATTTTTAGCTATTGAGTCCATCATAATAAATAAAAAAAATCATCTACATGATTCCGCTTGATGAAGATTGCGGCTATGTGTTGTATTCTTCTTATTATTCTTGATCTTTTTATGGGTCTGCGCAGCGGAATTTAGATATTTTAATTCACACTTCATAAAAATGCAGTGCTGATTTGGATTTGAAGTCCATCGCAGTAAGTCATAAGTCAGACAAACTGTGCACATTGACATTTATAATTGAAGTTTACGTGGACTGTTCTATGTTGCATCAGTCGGATCGTCTCCGTGTCGTATAAACAGCGTGATCTGAGCGCATTGGCTCCGCTCACCCAATTGAAACAGATATCATTACGGCCACAATACGCATCCAGCTAATGATAGTTATTACCTCCGCCATTGTAGCTGCTGGTGCCTAATCGAGTTACCGAGTGCGTGACAACTCTCGTCTGTTGTGATTGGTTGTAATTTCTAATTCGTTACAACCATTGTCCGTGGATATACAAACTTCATTGTCTGTGGGAGAGACATACATATGAATGGAAAGTTCAAAAGTTGTAATCCTATTTACTCGTGTTTCTTCTATATGGCCAGCAGCATTTGATCCTATTAAAAATGGGCAAGTAGAAAGGTTATAAACGATGGTTAAAGTGGTGTTGCACCAACCGATACGACCTCTGGCATGTTCATAAAGCCTCGACCCAATGATTTGATAGACTTTGTGGTACCTAGAGGCTATAAGGGTATAAATAACCCAAACCAATCAACAGAATGCTAGCCTTAGGTCACAGATAAAATAAAGCATAGACAATTTAAATAAGTTAACGCATCGAATCGCGGCCAAATGAAGCGCAGCTAAGTCCGATTTGCGAAGAGAGATAAAAAAATTAAATAGGCTTAAGTCTCGCGCAATTATGCCCACTCTCAAATTTGAATACAGGAAAAATAAACAGAGGGTCGTGGGACCGCACCCTTATCATCTAATGACGGGAATTAAGAATTCACGAATGTTTAACACCTGAGCCTTTGAATGTTTAAAAAGTTTAACTTGCTATGAATTAATGGAGGATGTTGCAACGGGTAACATGTTTTTTTAGACTTGGTTAATGCATTTAGATGTGATGTAGTGATGAGATAACTAGTATTTAAAGTGACTTTTGATTGAATGCTTTGATAACTCAAGCAAAAGTACCAATAGAACTTGTACCTAAGCCTGATTTTTTTTCCAGCAATCCACCGCACAGCCGCCTGGATTTCATAATCAACGTGCATTAACTCAAAACACAAAGAAGTATTACATAGCAAGACAGAGGAACAAAGATGCGCATTAAGACTTAAAACAATGGCGCGTGCGAAAAAGGACGCAGACAAAAGGCGGCCGGCTTTGTGCCCGAAATTTACGTTTAAAAACAACGTAAATATAAATACCTAAGCGGGATCCGTATCTATCCTATTTAGATATTAATCTAAACGAAAAAGCAAAAGCAATTCAAAATAGGCAACAAGCTAACAGAAGGGACGGGGCGGCCCGCGCTGTAATTGGCCATTTATCAAACGGCGAAGGGGTTAGGGAAGGCTGCTTGCCGGCTCTGCCGCCCTGGTGCTTCTGCCCTGTCGGCGCACAGAAAACGACTTAGTTAACGAAACAAACAAACATACAATCGTACAGATACAGTTAATCTCGACTTTAATCTATAGTTAAAGCGCGTGGGTGAACCTGCTGTTTTGCTTCGGGGCTCAGGTTTTTGAATAGCGGGGAACGATAATTAATGTAAGATAAGTAACGGATTTGCCAAATATGTAAACTAAGATCGATTCATCAGGGTATCCTTTAGTCTCTGGTTCCCGAAAAAGATAGTTGCAATATCTTAGAAGTAAAAGAAAATCGCTGCTGATAGGATAACTCCATTTCTTCGAACTATCTCGTCTAATCTTATATTATATCACGCGGTACAATTTAGCTGAACCGTCAAACTTTGTAAGCTCCGTATTCATCTCATTGTTCTAATTACAAACGATAATTTAAGCACAAACTCCGATAGCCAATACAAACGCCCGCCCTAAGCACACAGGTGGCGGTTGATTTCGGATAAGCCCCAAAATTCCCATAAACTTGATTAAGCCCGGTTTTAAATTCAACATTCGGGTAATGAAACTTTCTTATCAACGGCCTCCTAAGGCCTTCTCGTTTTGAATTATGGCCGTCGCTTGTTTAGATTCTGCTCGGACGGTTCAAACTTTGCTCGGGCTTAATTAACTTTACGTTTTTTGCACTTACAGTTAAGGGATGCTTTTTAAAGAACATATTTATTTTAACAAATTCGACTAAAATTAACAAGGGTATTGTCGGTTTGACAAGAAGACGACGACGAACAAGGCTTCCAGCACATCCGCGAGGTATAGATAGTGCCACGAGAGTTGTAGTGAATGATTACACACATAGCTAAAATATATCGTGTAAAGTGTAATGACAGCAGGATTTTGTCATTTACTCATTCATTCTCCTTTTGTGCAATCAGTTCTTTTTGTAGCTGTGTGTGTAAGTCACTTCAACTCTCGTGGCACTGTCTATAGCACTGGGTCGGTTACCAGGATCCGAGTTCTTATCGAGCTGCAATGCTCAAGTCTAACAGGGCTAACGGTTTTTCCTCTTTTAAACTCTAAAGTGCCTGCCAGATAATTGACTTCTGAAACGATGATAAAAATCCCTAAATAGTTGTGCTTCTCTTGTATTTTTAACTTAGAGGAGTGCTTTGCTTGTTGCTGTAAATTTGTTCTAAATAAATAAAACGCCACTCAAAAGCGACGCGAGACGGAGCTTTCGAAACAAGTTATCTCGTTTGATCTTTGGGCACATAATCCTCTTGAATGTTCGGAGATACGAGTAAGATTTCTTGTACCAAAAGTTAATACAGTCAAAAGTATTTATTGTAATGAATGCAAGTGTTATTTCATGGTAGATAACAGTAGAATAGCAGACAACAATTTGTCACCCCAAATCGCGCGCACTGTCAGAGGGTGAATCCGTCTGCCAATCCGCCCGTGTATAATTTAAGCCTTTGTCTGTGGTGTTGTGATCGGAAAAGTTAACTTGTAATCTCTATGGTTGCGCTTTACGGCTCACTGTCTCAGCCTCTGCCGCCCTGGCAGGCACGCAGGAAATAATTACTAAAAACACGTGTAACAAATAAGTAAACTTATTACCGTAATGTTTGAAGTTAATTAATGAGCGCACCTCCATTAACAGTCGCGCACTCTCGAATAAATTACCGAGTCACTCACCTAATAAAATAGTTATAAAGATTATAAAAGTGGAGGATGCTCTAATTAAAATCGACTTTTATTATCAAATCCAACCTAGCATCCAAACCTCGTGTAGTACTACATGTAATAAACGAATACTTACCACTTCAAAAATGATAATTAGGATCATTGTAACGACCCAGAATGCGTGCTTAGGCGTCTGATGTGTTTCATAATTATTCTCTTGTAAACCGGAATTACGATGCGGCGATAAAAAAAAGCATTACCGTCTAGTTAATGAACGCCGCCCTCGTATTTCGTTATGTTCCGAGAAGATGATAACCGCGCGCAAGATAAAGAACTGAACGGCGAATCGGGGAAATGTCACGCGGCCGTGGCCGCATCACTATGCAAATATACGTCTTAATTACTCGAATTATCTTTACTACGATCTCTAGTAGATCGTTTACTTATTCTTTTGAAACAATTATGTTAATTGCGGACGGCCGACGAGCGAGCTGGCAATAATTTACAATTAAAGACTTGTCCGCGTCGGCGTCAGCCGCGCTCGCAACGGGTGCGTTCTGAATTGTCACGGGAGACGTCATAATCTGCGTTCAGATTGTACAAAGCCGGCTGAGCTGCGGGCGCCAGACGCGTGGAACTTTGCTTATAAATTCAGCTGCGTTCGTAACGCAATCATACGTAGGTACGAGTATTAGACGGGACGCTCAAATTAATACAGCGGGGGCGGCGGCGCACCTGCGCCTCGCTTCTGTTTCTTTCCTACAAAATTAACTCCGCGTAGTTGCCAACAATGGAGACGGAGCTGAGCCCCGCCCGAGAAAGTTTTGCACTGTTATTTTTTTTCCAACTGCGGTGGCTATATTTCAAACTGTCATACTTAATCTTTTTATCAAAGTTTGTTAAACACCTTAAGGAGTGCACACGTCCGTGCCGCCTAATTATGTTTCGAGTTTCCACTCGCCTCGCAGAATAATCACCTAATCGCTTGCCTAGTATTTGATTATGCTGATGTAGAACGAGATTTCAATCTTTTCGGAAAGCATTAATTTTGGCAGCAGCATGTTCGCTATGTAATTAAAGGTTACGCGAAACAAAATATTAATTAATTTCGGTTTATTCAGCGCAACGCAATTCGTACCGAGCAACAATAATACCAGGAGTGCAGCGGGGCCTAGGAGCGAATAATTTATATTTAATTTAAACAAGACGACATTGGTATTCGGAATACGAGTGCGTAATTAAAATTCCTGTCGTGGTGGCCCCCGCCCCCCGCCCCCCGTCCGCCGCGACAGTTTTCGCGCCAATTTCCACGCGCCGAAAATTAATTGTGACAGCAAGACACGGTCGCTGCGACCCGACGCGGACGACGCGCGCCGTGGACAAGTGACGCCATCTAATGCTCAAGATGTGGTATTTACACTTCTTACACTACGTTTCCAAACATCAATGATTTATTCCCGACGATAACTTAAGCTACGTCAGCTGTCAAACGAAACTGGTTGGCAATCGTACCGTATTAATGGAGATGAGATGCGACTCGGCATTTTAAAAACCTTATAAAATAGTAAAACAATTAATAAGTGTCAAGATTAACATTTAATTAAATATTCGGCAGTAAAATTGTCATAATAAGCCATCCGGTCGCAGCTCCGATCGCATTAGGAGTTATCTACATGAGCCGGTGTTCGGTTCCGACGGTATTTATTTATTTCAGATTTATTTGACGCCAACCGGTCGGCGCAGTTGAGTAACCGTGAAACGGGACGCGAATTTTAATTTATGACGCTTAAATCACTTCTATTATTAGGTGCTGTCTTATTTCTAAACGTGTATGAAATTTCGATGCTGTTATGATAGGTACTTATACTTATGCCGAGGTGTAAATGAAACAAAATCCAAAGTTCAGTTACAATGATGCAATCGGGTCTGACTCGCGCCTCCATTCATACGTTCGGAAATCAAATCGGTTTTCTTTTATAAGTCGTTATGGCGGATTTCACGCTGGCCGCTAACAATTGTCCGATCTCCTCTGGCATCTCGAGCCGAGAGACACATTCGTTACGTCCGCTAAGGGCCTCTAATGGCCCCGCCTGAACCCGACCGGCCCTTAAAATTTTAACCATCCTTTTATTTATGGTGGCTTTTGTCTCGCGCGATACAGCTATCGAGTGGAGGAATCTATTCGTTATGATTTCGAGTTCGCTTTCCGCGCTGTTCGATTTTCAAATTATAAAGAAAAACGGTGCGTTCCGTTTTCATTTTGTCGTGACGTACGAATCAATTTCGGGACTGTGAAACTGTAATCCATTCCGCGTAATGTTTGGCGTTCACGGCAGATGCGTTCCATTTTCAATGCTTTTACCTACATCGAAAGAAAAAAAAGTAAAAGTGTGTTCCATTTCTGTTTAATTACATGTTTAATAAATCGTTTGGAAATTGTCGTAAATCTGTGAGTCGTTTAAAAAGCTTAATTGCCATATGATTTATGTCGACGACAGGGTTGTCAGCCGCTATCGCCGCATCTCGTCACCGCGGCACGGCGGTCATTAGTCTAGTTTGCTATTGACGGTGTATGCTATATTTCATCAGCAATTAGAACGTCCAAGGAGACACAAGTTAATAATCATGTTATATCTAAACTACGAAAATATGGATTCGGGCGAATGCTCCACTGCCCAGAGAAACGTGTGCTTCCACCGCAGGTGCATGCTAAAATCACATCTCTAATAAATCATACTCTATAACACCTGTTTGTCTATACATATCCTTATAAACTAGAAATTAGTAATAATTAAAATAAGCAATTTATCTTGTGTCGCGTCGTCACCGAGTCCATTAAAATAATGTATGTTTTAAAATGTCGGCGTTACCACTTACGATATCGCGCGATACAACTGAGAGCGTCTTCGATCAACTCCGTTATCAAAGGCTTTCTTACTTCGGGACGTTATAAATTACTTACTTTCTGTCGTCCTTAGGGTTGCTATTTCGAAATACTTACAAGTAAAAATTAAGAAAAATAAAGACGCGGATAGAACCTTCCTCTTTTTAAGTCAGTCAACTATGGGAAAAGTGGCTACTTAGTGGCTTCACAAACAAATGAGGATGCATGCAGAAGACCACTTGCATGAAAATGCTATTTTGAATTAATTATAAATACAATTGAACCCGGAACGCACAAAAACCTCGGGTTGGCTCGTTCATAAAGTTCAAGCACAATTTCCCAAGATTACTAATGCAAACACACATCGCATGTGAACGACATCGTTAAATCCAAAGCAAAGATTCACACTAGGAACGCGGCACAATCGACCGCCTTATCTTAGCGGGTTCAAAAACAAAAAACCCGCGCTTCGGCATTGTTAGTCCCGATTGCGACACGGCGATTACGCTATGCGCACCGCTAATTCCCGTGTGGCTTACACGCGAGGACGCCATTACTAAATTAAAAAAGAAGCTGCACTGATAAAGATATCCGTTGTCTATGTCAGGTGGCCAATTTTGATCCCGCGTCGTTAAATTGACAAATGGAACGCAGCCCCGTGTGAAGCTTACGCGCGTTCCTTTCTCAATTTATTTGGATTTAGAACGCGATTAGTTCGTTTGCATTCGCAAATGCCAACGGTTTATTTTATTTCCGTATAAAATTTATTTAGATATCCATATGTTAACTCTTTCGTATCTTGCAAATAAATGGGAGGTAATTTAAATGAAACTTAGCGGTATTAATTACAAACTCATCAAGCTGGCACTAGTACATTCTGAATGTTGGCAACTGCATCGCAATCCATCACAGCTGCAAATTAGTTTTCGAGCCCGCCGCGCCTGCACGCGGCGCCACCGCCTTCATTAGCGGTTGCATCTAAACATAATTAAATTACTACGAAAATTAGAACCCAATTCCGTTTCCAGCGAAGCTCGTAAATAATACACGCACCTCAACCCTTCCCGAAATCCCAAATTTAGCTATTTGATACAAAATAAAATCGCCCTTGCACGTCAAGCAATCAACACAATATGGCGCCGGGTCGACCTATTACCAGGATTGCATGACCCTGTCTCAAGTTGGGGCCAGGAAGTGAACAGTCGCAGGGATCGGGGATAGTGCTCTGTGGTGCCGCTGCCCTCGGCCGGCCACCAACTTCACGGCCCCACTCCCACTTTTGACACCATCTGCGACACTGAGATATTTACTGCCGATTTATGCCGCCTTGGTATCTAATTAGACACGCTTTAATTTGTTATACAGCAGGTTGGATTAAATTTTGTGCGTCCGTATGGATAATAAAGTACAGAAGTGATTTGCGCCGTAAATACTGTATCGTTATGGATGGTAAATTGTGAAAAAAATGGGGAGTGACAAAACAGAAAGTGTAACAAATCAAAATATTACGGATGCAGTATTTTTTCTACAATACAGTCATATTCTCGACCACCACGTCTGCCTCTCACTCACGGGAACTTTGCATCAACCCGGGATAAGAAGTAGCTTGAATTACTGTAGCTTTCTTTTAGTGAAGAATTTTTTAAATATGTTGAAGTACTTCTTTAGATAGAGACTGTTTTATGTACCTAAAGGTACAATAAAATTAAAACAGAATATTTTCGGGTGGCAACTGCCAAAGAGAAGAATCGCTGCATGTCAGCAATACTGGTAGGGAAGTGCCTAGGTCAAAGATATTTTACACTTTAGTACCTTGTCACTGTGTGGCTTCTGACAATTTTATACAAAAGTTCAAATTTAAAATGACAGCGACAAGGTAGTGAGTGTAAACATATCTTTGACCTCGACCGTACACTATAAGAAGTTTTTTTTATTCGACTGGATGGATGGCAAACGACCAAATGGGTCTCCTGATGGTAAGAGATCACCACCGCCCATAAACATCTGCAACACCAGGGGTATTACAGATGCATTGCCAACCTAGAGGCCTAAGATGGGATACCTCAAGTGTCAGTGCAAGAAGTGACGGAACATTGACCTTTCATCACAGTATAGTTAGTACACTCTAATGGTATAGGTATAAACGTAAGAAAGGGTCCTTCTGGTATGTAGTGGAATACAGAACTGATGTGGAACTGCTCATGTCTCTTTGAATGACAGCTTGTCTATACGGAGGTCTTGACAGAGCGAGCGAAGCGTCTTCTTTTCAGCTTACGCAATCATGCTAGCTGCTATCTGCTGTCCACCGTCCGACTCTGAAGATGAAGATGAGCTCTGGTTGAGTTCGAAACGCGTCAGTGTAGTGTGGTGGTGGTGATAGATGGGTTTGTGTGATTTGTGTGTGTACTTACAGTGTGGAGGTGGAGGAACTGTATGAACACGCATATCTTTCATAAACTTAGCTATCGTAAGGTCGCGGGTGAGCAAAGAAAATCTTTTAGTTAATTGATATGGACCTCCGCAAAGTAACGCCTGATTCAATTAATCACCGTCCGACTGTCCGGGTGTCTCTACAGGTCATTTTTCAACGATTTGTGAGCAAGTTTGAAAGCTATTACCTAGTTACGAGTACCTATGTTTATTTAACGGGAATTTTAAAATGTTGATTGAAATCGTAATACGTTGTAGCATTTCAGCCACTTGAAAAAACTCACCAGGTCTACAGTTCGCAGACTCTAAAGATTTTGACGCGGCTACGCGTCAGTCAGGTTATAGTGGAACTAAAATTGACCCAAAACAAGTTCCTTCCAACACTTGTTACCATCGATTGCCATTAGCACCCCGCCCCGTCCAGTTATTAGAATAAAAGTCCAAATCTGTACCCCAACAATTAACTGAGCAGCATGTGTTGCGTAACTCATTTCGAGTGATGAGAAGGCCCCAGAGGTCGGGGTCGAACCCGCGATATATCGCCCGGCGTAATTACGCCCGCGGGGAGCGGAGCGGGCGCGGGGGCGCCAGCGGATTAAGGAAAGGCTCCTTAAAATGAAGCATGTTCCGCTTGTGATTTATGTGAGCGATTTTTGCTTTCCTGTGTCGGTTTCTACTTGTGTGTCTTGGAGAATATTGGTGGTTATTAAGGAGGTGTGAAACGAGGTGTCAGCTGACGTTGGTATAAAATGGAATGCATATCAGTACAATGGTATGGTACGTTTTCGTGGTAGCGGAGAGGAGTTAAATGTTGTACTTCATACATATGGACCTCCGAAAAGTAATGCATTAAGTAACCAGAAATAACTCTTCAAGTCCCAGTACTGTCTTTGCCAATCTCACCACATTTACTTCACCATACCAATATACGCTACCTCTAAGGGCGCGACGTTATCAAAACTAATAAGAGTAATTGTCAGCGGAAGCTCGTATCAAATAACGAAGTCCCAATAGGCTATTTCGACAGTAACAATCCTTATTCTACCCGTCCTCTTACTCCTGATCCCCTGGTTATGGTATTTACTGGTCGCACCTATAATTGCCTGATTTAGGGCAGTTTCTATGCGTCGCCGCAGCCGTTGGATTTCATGAAAAATATTTATCGTCCACCAAGGGGATCGCGTATGGATTAGATGAATTTGTACGTGACAACCGTAGACCTTTTGTTTTCCTTTCATCCCCAATTTTCATGAGATGTAAGATATACGGACAATCTGAAAATATTTGGAGCAGGTTCAAATAAGCATTAGTAGAAGCCTTCGATCAATCACCAGGACAACATCAGCGCGGATACAGCAAGACATCAAAACGCGATCTGTCCGTCTGTCTGGAGTGGATTTACTGGATCTTGCGAACATTTGTACTGCCCTTGAATTATTCACCCTTTTGACGGTCCGAGATTTCTATAGACGCCTCGGAGTTCGTTACAAATCTACGAGATTTGCCAGCTTTTGTTTGGCGATCCTTCGTTCCGTATTCTGCGTCATACCGTAATCTATTTACAAATTCCGAAGCTTTTCCTACTTCCTATCGGTTTGTCAATAAATTTAAAACTTTTCTAAGCAAAAAACCTCAAAGCGTAATGCAAGTTGGCTTCGGCACTAAACTGAAAACATTTTAGCCGCAAAACACATCATTGGGGTAAACTACAGTTCCGCGTCAGTCCCACTCTGGCGACAGGAAAAACAAGTTGGTAATAATGAGTTATGGGGACGGCGGGCCGCGAGCCGGCTGTTTTGCCACGAATTCTGCCCAATAATGTTTTCGCTTTCTGGGGGCACTCGCAATTACATGTTCCATTCCAGTTTTGTTATTATATCTTATTTTAGAATAGATGTTGTTATTTTCAGATAAATTGCGATGCTTTCTATTAACCGACCCCAATCTCTGTATTTCTGAAGAAGATTCCTCGGAATCTTCTTAATATTAGCGCCAATTTATCAATCTTTAGATACCGGGCGAGCAGCAGGGCTGAGGAGCGCCTGCCGCGCAAGAAGGGCGGCTGACCGAGGGCTATCTCTGGTCGGCTTTATGAAAACTAATGCCTTCATTTGGCGGCGACTCCGGCCACCGGCGATAAGCTATGTCACCCTGGTCCCTGGGATTACGAATTCGGGATTTACCCGGAGTAGTCCGGCGCTGGGGCAGAGATAAAAAGTTTTAGGTTCGGTCGTGTTTGTAATTTAAATTATTTGAATTAGGCGTCAAAAACATTTAGATGGGACGGTTAGATCGTTATGTTTAAATGCATTATGACTAAGTGGCACATTGCAACTGGCACAAGCTGTATTTACGACAAACTTTGTTGAATAAATCCCGCACAGGTTTAAAGACCAAACTGACCCATGACCAAGTTGTATTTTCAAAATAAAACATTGTGCTAACAAAATTAACGCAAAATTAACCCTTAGAACGTTACAATAACTGACACTCGCCACTTGCATCCACCAGCCTGCAACATTCACGATCTCGTCAGTCCACCGAAGAGGCCTGCCAACGCTTCGTCTTCCGGTTCGTGGTCACTCAAGGACTTCTTTCCCAACGGTTATCTGTTCAACGATGTGGCCTGTTACCAATTCAACTTGCATATTCGAGCTACGAATATTTCCGAGATACAAAGCCCTACAAAGTCAATCCGCTGAGACAGGCTAGTAGCCAAGCAAGTTGCAGGTGAGGCACTGGCCCCCCGAGCCGCGCCGGAGCCCTGGCACCGACTCGCAAGGAATTAAAGCTTAATTAGGGAAAAACGGAATTTATTGCCCCCGGTAATATCTCACTTTCGCCCACCTGCCCTCTGTTTACTCGCCCAAACGGCCAGTGAAATTGCGTAAGTAATAATATTTAGTTTCTTAACGGAGAAACATTGTTTTTGTCAACGTTTAGGCTTGCTCTCCACAGCGTAGTTTGACGAACACATGTAACCTACGAAGTAAAACTTTTTCACTGTCAAATAATAAGATATATATATGTCATGTGCAAAAGCAAACATATAGATCTCTCCGTTGCGAATTTTTTCGCGCTGTTTTTTTTCTCGCAATTATGTAACACATTGAATCTTATAAGTACGAGTATCCGCACTGGCGGTAAAAAACTCGCAAAGAAATTGTATGTAGATAGATTTTATACAACATAAGACATTAGCAAAAAAAAACGGCAAATAAATCAAGTTTGTTGTATGGGAGCCCCCCTTGCTCGTAAATATTTATTTTACATTAATTTAATTATTTATTTTTAGTGATTATACAACTAAAGATTCTGTGAATATTTCAAGCGTCTACCTGTTGCCGTTATTAATATCAAGCAAGAAAATAAAATCGGCAAAATAATCTCATTTGTTGTATGGTAGCGGTAGCTAAGTATTTATTTTATTCTGTTTTTAGTATTTGTTGTTATAGCGGCCACAGTAATACATAATCTGTGAAAATTTCAAGTGACTAACTACATATTACGACTCGAGAGATATAGAGCCCTGTGACAGACGGACGGACAGACAGACAACGTAGTCTCAGTAATAGGGTTCCGTTGGCACCCTTTGGGGTACGGCCCTAAAAACGGATAATGCTCAAGTTTATATTAGTACCTTTATGTTCCGTCCGATAGAGACTCTGCAGGGCGACTCCTAATTTTCACCGCGCGATATTTAGTCCGACGCCCTTGGCGGTTTTTTGAATTAGTCGAACTGAACAATGAACCGAGCCAGGCATAGAGGTAGAGCCAAACATTGCTACGAACATTTACACGATCATTATAGGAAATGCTCTAGAATATGCTCGTCAAAATTTTTATTGTTGTTTGATGGATGCTGGGCAAGCTCGGAGCAAATTTTCCGTCGATTTGCTTGAATGCTCGCTGGAACGTTCACTAAAACGCTCCTGCAGGGCTGCTACGAAACTCGAAACTCCAAGTTCGTGTCGTGCGGTCCCTCTGACACTTATACTATTTAATACGAGAGCGAGAGGGACCGCACGACACAAACTTCGAGTTTCAAGTTTCGTAGTAGCCCTGCTGTTTATTAATTAGGTATTGTGAGCTTGTAACTGTAATGTAACACATTCGTTAAATTTCAATGGGCAACTCTGAAATTCAACGAAAATACAAACTGAAACATGGATGCACGGAAAAAACCCAGAAAAAGAGACCAGCGCTGGGAATTGAACCCAGGTCCTCAGCATTCCGTGCTGCGTGCTATACCCCTACCCCCTACACCACCTCTGGACAGGAGTCTGGGTTTTTTCAGTGCACCCATGTTTCAGTTTGATTTCACGGGATGACCGTAAGAGTAACAAATTTGGAGTTGAAATAAAAAATACAAAAAGACTCCAAAAACCAATCTTAACTCTGAAATTATAGATAAGACATCCAAGAGTTATCGATTGACATGTTATCGATTTTAGTGACAAGAAAAACTGCAAACTAAAGACCGACCTGACACTTGCCTAATATTTGGCCGAGCGACAGCTTTCTGTGACCTCTGCGCAATCCATTCGCGTGACACATTCTTAGCGAAACAATAAATTTTAAATTACTCCCAACTCCCCTCCCTCATTCGTCTAAGAATTCTCAGCGTTACTGTTACGGAATTCCTTCGCTCAGCCCTCGCTCGTTATTTAATTCGCTTTCAGGTAATTAAAATCCAAAAACTTAGTCGAAATTAAATTTTATTCCGCTACTCGGGCGCCGGCGTGAGCGAGCAACGAACGTGTCCTCAGAACCAAATTACCTTTTTAACTTTTCCTATTTAGGGAAAGCCAAGGAAATTTCACAATAATAATAATGGATCGACGCAGAGGGCACCACTCGGAGGCATTCAGCTCAGCACGTATCATAAAACTAGTAATAAGAATAATGAGGGCAACACGTCGCTAGATGGCGTTAGTATCGAGAGATCCGTTTGACGTAACTGTTTAGTTTCAGATTGGCTCAAAAAAGGAGGAGGTTATCAATTCGGTTGCATTTTTTTTATGTTTGTTACCTCAGAACTCCGTCATTTATGAACCGATTTGAATTTTTTTTAGCGTTCGTCTAGGAATGTCTTCAATTAGGTCCCATAAGCACCAAATCAAGATCTGATGATTGGATCTAAAGGAAATCGAGGGAACTCTTCAAATGTTGTAGGGACACCTATAGTAAATTGGATATATTTAGTAGTAACTCGTGCATTTGCTCTTGAAAATCATCATTTGGTGAAGTGGAACTGATGATGAAGACCACAGTTGACCATCGGAGTTACTACTTAATAACAAGTATTTCACGGGTTGAATTTTAATTACTTTGACACAGTTGCTAAGCAATTTATGCTCCTCGTAATGCATATGGTAAAACGGGTGGTGCGAAGCACCATGACTCCTCAATAATAAACTCTAATAAATAATGAACGTCTCTGCATCGGTAAAAGCAATCTTTCGTCACTTTCGTAAAAGGCGATGAGCAGTTGATATTAAACTATTGTATCTTAGATTATTTACACTAAAAAGCGTGTTTTTTTATACTTAACAAAAAATTTAACCGACTACAAAAACCATGAAAATATTTTTCTACCAGTCTGAAGTCGGTCGGTGCCTCAGCACGAGCCAGCAGGAGTGATTGAAGCCCAATATAAAGTGCGTAGGTGAGGTAAATGACTATAGGGTCCACTCCTGCTGGCTCGTGCTGAAGCACCGACCGACTTCAGACTGGTAGACAAATATTTTAATTTTTTTTTGTAGTCGGTTCAATTTTATGTTATAATTTTTTTCGATTAAAAATTGTTTAATCTATGTTACTTAGAGTCAGGGCTCTACTAATACTCGATATGGCCTTCTATTAGCGCAGATTCTTAGCTTATACGAAATTGTACGGAACCCTATCCGCATTTGGCTGGTTTTTTTGTGTTTACGATGCCTAATCAATTGTTTTAAAACCACAGTCTGTAATTTCCCATATTTTTGTTGGGTAAATATATTATGGCGTTTTAAATAGCCATAGCGTTGCGTTTTTAGCTGCGTGACTTTTCTATTCATTTTGTTATTACTTTTGTGCTCAGGCTAATGGAAGCGACGAACATAAGTTCCAAGGAGGGTGTCTCTTGACACCGTAATGCTTAAATCTCATTACAATTAGCCGAATTTGCATAGGAAACAGATGTATCATGCCGCATGTGCAGTCGGAGTGCATCGGACAATGCAGGGACACGGCATTACGCTATGACCATTTGACACCCCGGTTTTATGAACCCTTCCCCGATCCCCCCCTCCGCCCGCAGCGCAAAATTAACAAATCCAGATCAGTTGTTATGATTTATGATTCCCTGGTTATCGGGGGTCGCCCATTATGCTCGAAAAATATACAAATGTAAATTTTGTGTTGCGTATGTAGAATTGCTATTTCATTTTGTAGTTGCACTTTATGGATGTTCCGTGTATCAGCCAGATAAAGGGGATTAAATTTTAACTCCTAGTTGTTTTCAGAACAATGACTATTCAAACAAACGTATTTGCGCTGCGCGCGGCCGGCATGCATCACGTCACGCGCCATTTCACGCGTCAGAGTTTTTGGCTTTTTTAATTTTTTAACGACATCACTTTAGTTTTTACTCATAAAACGTATTTGGAAAATTCCTTCCGAACGAAAGTCGAAAACAAAAGCAACGTCGAAATTAATACAAAGCACGATTTAACAGATCCCAGGCGTCGTAAAATTTGCCGTTTTTATTCGAAGCCGAGATAGGACGCAAGTCTCGTTCGAACGGTATGTTTATACGACCTTTTGGCGACGTAGCACACATGCCGAAAGGGTGCAGGCCCCGGATGAAGAGTTAATGAACTAATCTTGATATTAACAATACATTAGTCGCCATCGGCGTGTTCCGCTGTAAGTAATTACGCGCCGAGGGATAGTGGCCCTTCCCTGCCTCCGCATTGGCGATGTCCATTTCGTCGCTAAGTTTAAATTGGAGATAATTTTAAATGTTTATTGTAATTGAGTAGTGTTTCGGGCTCTCCAAACGGTCACCTTACCCTTGCAGGTGCGTGAAATGTTTAATTTCACTAGCGCGTTTTCCGTTGATTACGGTCCAATTACAAATAATTACGTGAAAAACTAATCTAGTTACAAAGCAATCGCTGAATATCTGGGAACTCGTGCAAAATTCATAATGACAGTTAATTTGGAAATGCATCCGCCGCACCAGGGGCGCAGCGGACCGGGGAGATTACTTATTCAGCAGACACGGAACATATTGCACCAGTAATTGATCCAAATATAAACTCCATCATTCACAAGGACTGCGGCACTTCCTATCCTAATCTAACTGCCTCACTTAACCGTACTCTCTTTTGTTCCAGGTTCATCAATGCGAGACGTAGGATAGTGCAGCCAATGATAGACCAGTCAAATAGAGCAGGTAACATTTTTCTTGTACATCTGTTAATTTTAAGCTAGTACAGACCATCAAACGGCCACAATTCCATTTCTAAGAAACAAGGGTAGCACGTTTGACCCTTTCAGAGGCAATAATTCCAATCCCCCATCAATACCCATTACGCCCGCGTTTGAAATTGGAAGCCGCACGTTCGAGAACGACTTTGAAGTCGAAAATTGAGTTTGCTGACCACAGAGTCGAGTGGAGTGGGTTCATCCAGTATGCAGGCAGTCGCATGCACCTGAGTAACGCGCGTCCCGTGGGGGCGACGGCGTCTTGCCGCCCGGCTTTTAGCGCTGACCGGCGGCGAGTTATGTGCTCCCGGTGCCCCGGCCGCCCGGCCCAGCTGCGCTCTTCAAATAATGACTAGATTAAACAAAATAACTATGTAGGCACGCCCCGGCTCACTTTACACCGCCATCGGAGCCGACTAAAAACAGCAGCTAAAATAAAATGAGAAACTGAACGGCCGCAATTTATGACGAGAACCTTTTATAACCGCCGCTACCCACAATACGGAATGGAATTACAAACGGCCAATTCTATTTTTACTTTGTAATGGTCGCGCACAGTCCATAGAATGTTCCCCGGGACGCACGCAGCTAACAAAAATTCTACCCTGGAAAAAAAGGACATCGCAGAAAAAGGGCTTACTCTTGCGAACGCCGGGAACGCAAGAAGGGTAAAAAAGAATAATGTCCGAATTCGTTGACCCGTCCCGGGCGATCCATCACTCGCCCCTCGGGCGACTATCGCCGATGTATGCTCGCCTGGTACCTTTATCTAGATGTGTGGATGTATTCGAGGGCCTGCCTATTCGGGATTACAGATCTTTCTTCTCCCTTTTTGCCTGCCTGTAATTTCGTGAATTAATCGCAAGCGTACCGTCTTTTAATTCGCAGTGCACGTTTTCAATACACCGAGCGGAACGAGCAAGTGATGAGAGCACAATTTAATCCTTGCGAAAAGCCCAATAAACGATCGGTCGGGAATGGCGTGCGATCGCCGCGCTCGCTCGAACGAATTGTAATTTACAGGCTGGCTCGGTAATGGCGTCGCATCAGAGAGCAATTTATGCCCTTATAATAAATTCATTAGCCAAGCCGTCGTCCGCTGAAACACGGAGTCGACCGCGCCACCCGGCAGGCACGCCGGACCGGTCGGCGACACGCGCCCACCTCGTCCTATTAATAAACCACCGTGTCTTGCCGCTGCCCACCATTCTGCCGCACCGGCACCTTCCCGCTCAAGATGCGCCTCGAACAATGCAATATTGACATATGACCGAGAGTAAACAAAAAGCGATTGATTGAGTCGTCGCCGAGGCCGCCCTGCACGCACCGCGAATAATAAACGCGACTCGCTCGCCCAGCGAATAATATAGTGATTGGAAAAGCGCCTTTTGGCTTGACCACAGGAAATGCGGTGGCCATTTTCTTTAGTCCATTGCCAAAACAATTTTCCATCTATCCTTCCACCCTCCGGTTTTTCCATTTTCCGTCGTCGGCAAACTTGGCGGCGGCCGCATCCGCCGGCTTGGCTGGCCGGCGGAATTTAGAATTTCCCTGTTTTATGTCGTCGAATGCGCCTGTTTTAAAGTGCAGCACCGCCGCCAGAATTTTGATACCCTGGTACTTTAGACAATTGGATTGTTACGTTACTTGCGTAGATTAGTTATCCTTTGTGCCTATGTGGCGCCATAACAATAACGTCATCAAGGACGCGTCCTGAGGATTATCGCCTACTAAATCATAGTTTCCTGGTACACGGGCGCTCCCGGCCTCCTCGGGGGCTCCGTTATTGCTTCCTGTTGTCCCGGCACAGGAACTACGGTTTACCGGCCCGATGTCTCGGTATCGACCGGTAACAATACTTTTTGCTGCATTGCTTAAAAGTTGCAACAGGACGCATACCGGTGGTGGACGGAAAACTTCGGTGCGTGAAAGTTTATTACGGCAAAAAATACTACAAATCATATTTTTGACAAAACAGTATACGACACACAACAAACAGTATATAACAGTGTAGTAATATTAGTATTATGTATATAAGTATGTAAAACTGTGGTTATTTGTATGCCTTTTATGGCGCAACATAAGTGTTACTGAAAATTACCTGTCATTTTATATCCACCTGTTTTCACCTATGTTTGACAAATAAACGTATTTGAATTTGACAGTAATCGTAACAATATTAAATAACAATTGTTAGAACATTATTTACAGTGTTAATGGAACTGAATTAGGCCTTTTTACACACCTGACTTAGTAAGTCTCAATGCTGTTTTGCACAATTACCTGCACTACCGATTGGTAGTGAAAAAACATTCATTTCGCCCTAATTAAAATAAATTCAATTCTCAAGCCTCTTGGTAACTTGTTGCACTATTGTACATTCATATAAACAGACACCGACACAGCCTAATCTCTTACCTACATTGTTACGTCTCAGCGATCGCACAAAAACTTATCAGGCTAAGAGCAGAGCCGTCCGAAGCCTATATTATTTGATCTGAGGGTAGCAAGACATCGATCGATGGTGTGTTTGTCCCGGCTACGCGGCTCTCCTGGAGCAATGGCGCGTGCCACCATAAAGACCCCACGAGGATTGCGGAAATCGACGTCTATAATGGACGAACACCATTACTTTACGATTGATAATCCCCAGCGAAATATTGCAATCGGAAGACATAACAGTTTTGTGGTAAAATTGAGCGAATTCCTACGATTCCCGATGACAATCGGGGTTTTTTTGTTTTGCATGCTTGTGGCTCGAGTTTAAATTGGGCTATTGAAAGTTTCGGCTGGAATGGCTCTCTTCCGGTTGCCGCTGGGAAAGGAATAAAAAGGTCGTTTCCCGTAACCACCATCATTTTTGTACGTTAACTACCTAAACTACATTCGTTGAATGATGGACAACCATGTCCACAACTCCTTGTAACGTGTTTGCTTAGTGGTTAGTCGGTATGTTGACGTCTTCCATTTTCTTTAAGAGAAAAAAGAAGCTGGCTCGATTAGTGCCATCAACCACCACAGAATAGATTGTGAAGCTCGTTTTCTTAGTTTACTTAGTCATTTAATGATTATGTGTTTATGTAGTTCCCCCGCTTTATATTAAAGATGCCGTTCTAAACAAAAACGAGAATGTCATGACCAGAATCACATAACTTACATGGAGCACAAGGGGCCAGGCTCAGCCTCATCCACCAGCTTATAGGGACACCATGCAGTGTAACTTTCATTCAATGACAGAAAATAACAAGTTACTTTTTAGGCACGAGCAACTATACCACGCGCCATATAAATCTGCCTAAAAGATCATTACTTAATACATGTTTATGCTTAATACTCAGTTTTGACGCAGTTTTGAGACACATTTTTTATGCGACGTCTTTACGTTACTCGGATTGTGTTAGAATCGCTCAATTATTGGAATTATACCTTTATAGTTTTTGTGGTACAGTCACCAGCACCAATATCTGACACAACAAGCGTGCATAAATATCTGATACGACTCTATTTCTAGGGCCGGAAGGACGTGTCAGATATCTTTGAACGCTTCGCTGTGGCAGATATTAATGCTGGTGACTGTACTAGTCGTGGCAATGAACTTTTAGGCAAAGTTAGGCGGCGGAAGGTATAGCATCTAGTATTCTCCTTTTTCTTTCTGTGCGAGTGAAAAGGACCACGTTCATCATTCGGCGGTGTGAGATGATGTCATGTCCCTATTGCTCTTCATCCATCTACCAGGACCGCGTACCCCACCAGAGTAGCATAAACAGCCAGCCGATTAACCACCTGATTCATGCAATGACCACCTAAAGACATCCATCAGTACAGAGAATAGCGGTATAAGGTGAATGCCTTAAGAAACCCTCTTGCTCGTACATAGTAGAGTAGTGTACGGACGAACAGATACCTAAGAGAGTCTATTTTCTGCCTCTACCAACGAAGTTCTTTATTTTCGATCAACCTACCAGGGCCGCACAGCCCACCAGGAGCATAAACAGCCAGCCTAATTAACCGTCCAGTGTTCTACCCCGCAGTGTTCCCGCACGCCGGTCCCAGCGGCGCCTACAGTCCCGAAGCGACCATGGGCTACATGATGGACGGCCAGCAGATGATGCACAGGCCTCCCACGGACCCCGCCTTCCACCAGGGCTATGCGCATTACCCCGCGGAGTACTACGGACACCACCTCTAATGCACACAGCAACTTTGTACATGTAAGTATTGTAGCTTTATATGTATATCGTCAGCCTGTATCAGTCCGCTGTTCGACATAGCTCCAATAGCACGCCCTTGAGTGTGGTTTTCAGCTCTGCTCTTCTAATCTCTGCTTTGTTTTATAAAATCATCATACCACCTAACAACAGCGCACCCTTCACTACTTTTTTGTCTCTCGATTTCCACTCAAGAACCAGTTTGTGCTTCACAAGCAGCATTTCGTCACAATAAAAAAATTTGCCTCAAAATTGGTAATTTATCAAAGTAGTGACGAGCGACTGGCAGTTAGTGAGCACAACCTTAGCCGTACCCATATACTTGTCATTACTGACGTGACGTCACGTAAAAATGTAGACAACCCAGTGGGAGTCGAGCTTTTACGATGCCATGCCACTGAGTGTTTGTATTTGCGGCATATTTATTATTCAGCAACCCTTGCTAGGACTGTCTGACAACGTCACTGTCTCGCGAGACTGCTTCCAGGATGTACGCGTTCAAATTGTTTACTGTGATGAACATTGTTTCAGACATGAATAACACTCGCACAGTTCGGCCTTCGCGCGCTAGGGCCGGAGACTCGGCCTCGGCCCTCGCTGGAGTCTCGGCCTCGGCCCTCGCCGGAGACGAGACCGGAGCCGAGCCCGGCGGCCGGCCGGCACGCAGCGCTTGTGATACGGGACAGCGGACGCGGGCCACATGGACTAACAGGAGAACGGATGCTACGTGTACATAAAGCGAAAACATTTTTGTAATATTTGAAACAGTATACGATCTCCTAAATTAAGATTTAAAGTCAACTTTAATGTTTAAATAAATGTAAATTAAAAAGTGACAACATGGACGCTAAACGAAACGGTGCAATCACCTAATATAAATAAATACGACGGTTTATCGCTCGGAGCATAGGGGACGAAGATTGTAACAATAAAAAAATGGTTTGATAGTTATCGTATAAATATTTATAGCTAATTGTGTATTGTTATTACGTAAATATAAATAATTGATTAGTTGTAAGTTGTAATGTAACTACCACTGGAAGTACTGGGTCGCGGCGGACAGAATAATGAAAAAAATAGAAATGGTACTTTTTGTAAAGGCGTTATGTATGTAATAAATAGGTTATTTATCATTTCACTTTCTCTCTTGTGCGTAAGGACTGGGACAGACGGAGCTAAAGAAATAAACAAAAACCTGGTACTTATCGTTTACACCTTGCAAGTAACTCGACAGCAGTTCGACTCGCGCCAGTAATGCGCCGTTCCAGTCGCTACGCACGCACCTACCCACAGGTTACTGTGTAACTGCAAAACTATATTCTATCAAAAGCATCTGATATCTGTTACCAACCCCATTGTATTCACGCTCAATTGTACTTCTAGTAACGTCAATTTCTCCAACAAAATACTTTTAATTGCGATAACTTTACGTGATTTTGCGTTACAGGTTGAATACATATCTTTGATATATATACCTATCTATATACTATTGTGATGATATTGTGGTTCGGGTATCGTTTCACCTGCCTTGGTGTTCACTAATGTAGCACAATTTGTAACCCATGTATACGATGACAAAAATATATTTTACGATGTTGAACAAAGAGATTTTACGTCTATTTTGTCTTGTAGCGGATATCTGACTTATGCCTTCACCCAGACCAAAAGGTCTACAATTTAAAAACTCGCCCAGTTCGTTCTTAAACTACGTAGAAGTTTGTTTGTGTTGGATAAACGATGCGCTTTTTTGAATTGTAAACCTTTTTATTAATAAATGATATTTATGAATTAAATTGGTACATGGACTGTATGATCCTCGACTGATATGAAGGTATTTTCACATTAAATTATTGTAAACTAATTAATTTTTTTATGTGTTTCGATAATTGAAACTTTCTTTAATCAGGACAGACTTAATAAATGATAAGCAACAATGTATTACCACCACTAACCCTTACAACTTGTCAAGTGGCGAGTAACAAGTTACTTGTACACTTCTAATGCTACTTAACGATGCAATTGCAAAAGTAGACGCGAGTGGAGCGGCTGCTATAGTTATAAACTAGAAGAGTACAGAAGAACTGCTCTCCGTACGACACCAACGAGTGTAAGAGAAATGGCAGGCTCATACATATACTCGGGTGATCCGTATTGCGGGTACTATACCTACATAACAGTCCATTTAGACAGCAGAGCGATTTAGCGTTTCCAATAGCGTTTTCTGTGCTCAGGCGCTATCATTATAGTATAACACAAATAACGCTAAATAAAACGCTTCTTTCTTTATGGATGTTTACCTTTCTTTAGTGTCATAACTTTTTTATTTTAAAATATCTGATACAAGACAACCCCATTTCTATTAGTCGAATAAATGTATACGTCTGGGGTAAAACTATGTTAAATTATTCACTAATTTTGGCTTTTTTTTTATTGAAGCGGAACTAATTGTAATAAAATAACGGATCACTCAAATTTCACATTTAAACGAGGGTAGTTGCTCGCCTCGTCGCCTCTGCTGTTTTAACAGAACGGTTTGCATGTCCTTTAATCTAAAGAGAAAGAGATATATTGAAAGAAAAACACAGTCGCTCATGAACATGAGCTTCAGTAATGTATTTTTTTTTAATTCTAGCGTTGTTACGATGCAAACTTAATCACAGTTACATACCTAATAATGTCACCGAAAATGTATTATATTAAACGATCATTATTCATTATGTATTTTGAGCATTATACCTTTCAAACTTTATGCTTTATGACATATATGTTATATATGCTATGTTCCCGGGTGATCCGTTCTATTATTCCAATACGTCTGTCACAGTAGTTTTCTATTAGTAACGAAACAATTTATAACAAAGAGAACACTAAGTAATGCTCGCATTACAGCCTTATGCATGTATACGAACGGTAAACGTCAGATCGGTCCTGGCCACGTAATTTATAGATAAGTTATCCGCAAGCTTTATACTTAGGATAATTATCAGACCGAGACAAAAGAGGTACCCATCTTTAGGAAACCTTAAATTTCATTAACTTTAAATTAATTTAAATGTGCACCTCACAGAAAGCAGAGCGGTTGGCTTTCGGATTGGTTGTTGTTGTTCTTAAAGTGCCAGATAAACGTAGGTACAAGCCGGGCTTGCAAACCGGTTATGTTTACATTTTGTTTCGTCCGTAAATTTTAGCTCTAACCGGTTAATATCTATTTGGGTTTCAATAACCGGTTTTGGGGAAGGAAACCCGCTAGCAGGTAAAGAGCGGTTTCCTTAAATCGGTGATCGATGAATGCGGGATAGGTTCGGTGTGATCAGATCTTTCGTATCGCATTTAGTTGACTGTCGTTACGGCCGAGGTCGATGATCCCGAGTCAGTGCATCAAGAAATCGGTTAAAGAGCGGTTATTCGTAGCGTTTTCAAATCTATTACCTAAATTTAAAACCAGCTTAAACAAAATGATACCGGTTACGAGCCCTGTAGACCAGTAAAACCTTTTTTGGTCGTGTGTTGTTTGGTGGCGAACAAGCCAATAACTTTGCCGAGCTACAAGTAAGCAAACTTGCGTTTACGTCTATCTGGCCTTAAGAATATTAGCGCGCGAGAAAATGAAATACGAGTATGCTATGAAATTTGCTTCTATAAAACGACTGTGTGTGAATCTATAACAGAACAGTTGGAAAATCTATCTGTTTATTACTTGTGGCGTGTAAATGGTCCCTACATTCCACGCGACTGGCGACGCGGTAAGCGTTTCCACTACATTGCGAGTTTTGCAAGTTAACCGCTGTGCGGTAAACGTATCAACCGCGCAATGAACAGGGGAATCGCTCTCCGTGACGCCGGTCGCGCGTTATCGTGATAGAGCCGTAAAGTCGGGGCCATTTTTACATACGTTCTTCATCGGCATGTTCGTAAAAATGTCACCCGCATTTTTAGTTCTACGTTTTTCATTTTCTTGCGTACGTAAGAGGCAAAGTTTTTGTTTTAAGTTTTCCTAAAAGTTGGTATCAGAGTTTGGAGACAATATCGGTTTGACTGAGGCTAAATGTAGCTTCTATTTCGTCTTGAAAACAGTATTTTTTTACTACCGCCTAGTACGTTGGCAATCTAATATCTATTTAGGAGAGATGAATGGTAAGGCGTTTTACAACACGACAAACTCATCTACGATACCTATGATAAAACATCTGAATTATAGTACCTTTTTAACTAAAAACTACACCCGGATCACGCACAGAAGCACAGAATGCACGTTCAAGTTGTAACACCCCTCTTTTTTTATCGGGGGTTAAATAGACTTGTCAAATAGAGGCGTCCTCTAGCCACAATCAACCGAACTGTTTCTTGTCTCATTTTAGAAGAGGGTTTGTTAACTTTTGTAAATAAAATCATCATTAATAACATGTCATGTCGTCGTTTCCTTTTGTATTATACTTAATTGTGTTCCAGTCATGCAGTATTAAGTGCATTCTTATCTTCGCAACCGGTATTTGTTGATATTTCCCTATAATTATTATTGTTATTTACATTGCGTGTAATATATTTTTATTAAGAGAAAAATCTTAAATAATAGTTGTTAGATATTAATGTATTAATTGGAGAATTTTATTTTGATTTTTCTCTTTATTATATATGTATATGTACATTATACATATTGATTTGAAAGTCATCAAGTTGTAAATATAGTGTAAAAAGCGTGGCGTCTGTCGTCGGTCAGTTCAATTATGATAAAACGGTTCGAAAAAAGTTAATTATATATTTGTATTGTATAATTTTGGTGAGGCACACATTATATGAATATAAATATACAACATAGTGAACTGGTTTATATGTGGCGACGGGTGGCGCAGTCTGGCGGACAGTGTCGGCATTATGAATGCTACGAATTGTGTAAAAAATATTAAAACTTGAAAAAAACATTTCTTTGTTTCATTTCGTTTACTATCAGTGTCTAACCATACTATGCCGAAGATACACGACCGAAGTTCCACGGCTGTTTATGTACCGAAGTATTCGGCTGCGACAATAATTCAGCGTGATTTGATTACACCTGTATGTAATGCTATTTTAATTCATTTCGGCGTACAACCGAAATTTGATCGGGTACCCGCCACAACGTTACTTTATTTCGGCAAAGTGTGCTTTGACCCTATAGAGTATCGAGTAGGTACCATTAATTAATCCAAGACAAGCTCTAATAAAAACTTCTTTATGTGCCTCTTCAATCCTGAAGATTGGCCGTTAGCTTTTTAGCTATCAGCAGCCAGCCGGAACAGAAAGAATAACTTCTAATTTTAAATAGGTAATGATACCCGTACTTGATAACATAATGAAAAAGAACTTTAAAAAATTATATCACTGAAGTGCAACCTATTTTTACCCAACTACCCGAAGGAGGGTCAAGTTTTTAGTAAAATTGGTAAGTAAACAAGTAACATCCTGATAGAAACAAAATGATAAGACACAGGAAAATCCCTTTTGTTTAAAACGATCTGCTCATTTTAATGTCATGGTTGGTACTTCGGCAGCTTAATCTGCTAGTAAATAATACCTAGTCCTTTAGATAGGTATTTAATCTATGACAGGATGGAGGATAAATCATAGGGTTCTGAGGTAACTAACACAAAAATAAAGTACCTAATATAGTTTTTGAATAAACAAGTCGGTTAAAAAACAATATTGTGTATACCATTATTTAGTAAATAATGCGCATAGTTTCCGCGACACACAAAATACAAACGTAAATACAAATAACAACGTAATGGCAACTCTTTTTTTTGTTTCAATCAATCATCAAGACGTAAAGTAGGTAACTTAAGCGTTTACTATGAAAAGGTTGTACTTTACTCACAATACAGTAGTATCATCTCACTACAGTGTAGTTTATGCCACTCTGGTACTCGGTCGAGCCGGTCAGCTGTGCGTGTATGCACTCCTGGTATCCTCTTCTGATATTATGTGCTCCTGTTACATTTGAGCCAGCCATTTCTGTGTGCCTGGTACATTGGGATTTCTCAGATATTGAGTGAATGTGATCCTTGTACATGCACTAGCTTTTACCCGCGTCTTCGTTTGTAAATAGCCCTTTCGAACCCAGCCGAGTATAAAAAGAGTATAAAAAGAGTTAGGATTTTATGTACAATCCATGTCAAATTAAAATTTAATGATTGCTTGAGTTGTTTAAAAGACAGTATTTAAAAACAATAAATGATTTTAATATTACTACATATTTGCTTGCAGTAATTATTTAATTAAGAAATATACACTTTTAATGAAAATAATAACAATTTCTTGCAATCGCACTGATTAATTTTACCTCATTAAAGTTGTGCATTCAAAGTAAGTACTTATTTACTTAAAATGCGAAATTATATTTATGAAAATTATGATTATGAAAGAAAATGCTGGCTGTGCACCGTGAATTACCAGGATCACAATTAACTCCAAAATACCAGGGTAGCAGGAGTCGTGAGAAGACAGCGTTCCGGGCTCTACGCCGTAGCCGTAGCGTCGTAGCAGCGTAGCAGCGTAGCGGGCGTGGCGCCTCGAAAATGGCGGCCGACAGTGAGTAATGGCTCACTGGGACGAGTCCAGTGACGCGTGCCTCAGGGCTGTCGCAGATTATAAAAAGTAAATACGAATATTTATACGATTTATTCATAGTCATAAAGCATGAGTTGCACTAAGTTATAATAATGATAATCGATGTCAAACTAGACGACAAATTAAACAGATTTTATGTCGGGTTTGACATTGGTTTAACTACAAGGAAAGGTAGCCAACTGTCCGGCTCCGATTTGATTTATTTTTATATATGTTAGAGAGTAGTCTAAAATAATGGACAAGTGTTTTGTTTTAGCTGGCCAAACTCAACCTATTCGGAGAAATTGTCCTACAAAGAACTAAAAAGTGACAATACCTACCTACCCTCTAACTTCTGCAGAGAGTTTTACTAACGCACCATTGTCAATTTTCAATATTAGATCTGCCAAACGTATTTTTTTTTTTAGTAGGGATCATGACCCGCGAAATTTTCATAACAATAACCTAACCAACAAAAAGCTGAAAAAACCCCCAATATTTTCACTTCAAATTTCAATATCTCAAAAAGGGCTGAACCGATTTTAACAAAACATGTCTAAGAACCATCGCTAGAAAACCTGCTTTCAAATAAAAAAAAACCGCGCCTTTAAGAGCTACGGTGCTACAGACATACATAGCGGTCAAACTTATAAGACCCCTCTTTTCGCGTCGGGGGTAAAACACTAATAAAATAACCAAAGTGAAGTGAGTGAAACGATGAGAAGTTGAAGAGAACTTTGAAGGGTGTTTTTCTTAAATACTGTTGGACACGGGAAAGAAGTCAGTTAAGTGAGGTGAGAATTATAGGTGCACTTCAAGTCAGTGAAGCCCGATTTCCAACTCGAGTTTAGCGGACTCATTAATGACTCAGTTTAAAGTGGGGTTCTCAAGAGGAGATTTTAAGTTGATCAATTCAAATCGGTTCACGAATTGAATGACAATCGCTAATGAAAACATGTTTTCAATAAAAGTTGATCAACTTTTAGCGAACAACCAAAAAGTTGATTCCCTCTCAACTTTTGGTGTGCGAGTTGGTTCATTTTTTTAATGACATCACGGTGCAAGCAACAACTGATCGAACGTGAGAACGATCCGTTCAAGTTAAAAACGATTTTTATCTGTGGTGGCAGTATTGTTTGCTACGGTATCCAGCAATGGCTTCGTTTGCTAGTTCTCTTAGAAGCGTTTAACTGAGGCTCCTAATTGATTCCTTCTTGAGATCCAAGCCCTCATCCAAAATCTGCGTTTTTATCTTAATCTTTCCTTCCGCAAAATCTCTGGTGGAAACGGAGCCTTTGACAATAAGCAGGTCTATAGTAGGTATTACTAAATATGAGTAAAATTAGACATACAGAAATTAAATTAACTGGAGATTAAAACCGTTTTGTGTATTGAAAATACAGACTGAAATATAGATGCACAGAAAAAACAGAAAAATAAGACCATCACTGGGAATCGAACCCAGGTCCTCGGTAATCCGTAACGCGTGCTATACCGCTACACCACTGATGGTCAGTCTGTATTTTCAATTTAGGTTTTACGGGATGACCGTAAAAGTAAAAATTTGGAATTGAAATAAAAAATACAAAAAGATTCCAAAAAACCAATCTTTTTTTGTATACCAATTTAAAGGCATTGGCATTTGGCGGGGAGTGCCAGCCCTGCTTTTTTCCTACAACGGAGCACAGTAAGCAACGCACCGATTGTATCGCTCGCGGATGCTCGGAGCGGCCCATTTGTCAACCTTAGCCCCCCTCCCGCCGCCCCCTCCAACTCGCTCGAAAGAAACGCCAAATTGACATAGCTCCAGATGAAACTGAACCTATACCAATTTATGTGGTCCTGGTATGTACGCGAGGCAATGGCATTGTTTTTTTTTTGTAATTACGTTTTTTTTTGGTTCCGTAACTAGTTAAGTCCGTAATGGTTCTGTAACTAAACTAAAATTCAGACTTTCTTAACTTTCTAACAAAACAATAATTACCAACAATGTACAGCAAAGTAAATTGTCAAGTAATAATTAAAGTATCTGTTGGCTGTCATTAACTCATACTTGACAAGTTACTTTGCTGTACATTGCTGGTAATTATTATTTTGTAAAAACAGCCTGAATTTTATTTTATTAATTAAATTAATGTCACGGTTAAGTTACAGAGTTACTTTAACCTCCCTTAAAAAAGCCTGGGTGCCAGTACCACACTGTATAATCACTTTGATGTGCCTATCTGCCTGTCTGTCAAGACCCAGCTGGAAAACCTATTGGCTAAAGGGTACTTCCGATCGTCCTACATACCTACTTGAAATTTGTATGAAAGTTGCTCTATTACACAACCAATACGATACGCGTTTACAAGCAAAAACCTTAGGTTAATTTTAATTGTTTTTCATTAATATCAGCCACAGCGGAGCGTGCAAAAATATCTAACACTTCCTACCGGCCCTAGAAATTGAGTCGAATCAGATATTTACACGCTTTATTGTGCCAGATATTGGTGCTGCAGCTGGTGTGTGACTGGCTGTACATTGCATGTCGTACATATTTATTCTAAACTCCCTGACATACATGTTATAGTTTTGTTGTATTGTTCTCGCAGTCGAAGTGAAAAGTATAGTTTCCACCTCAAGTCCTTGGCCTTTCTTAGCTTCGCTCAACTCTATCTATTTTCCTCTCGCATTGCTCAACTATTTCGCAGATAGTGTATGTTAGCTTAAAATTAAACTAATCTCAACTATTCGAAACCTTTACTGTACCAGGGCGCTATAGGTGGAGGCTGGTGTATCGCAATTTTAGCGCGGGCTAATTTAAGACGGGGCCAGGGCGACATGTTTATTGGTTAATTAAAGTTTTACGCGGAAACAAACAGGTACCAGGGGCGCAGCGGATTTCAGGAGCGTACGCGAAACGAGTTATCGAGGAATCGAGATTAGGCTAACTAAGTACTGGTCGCAAGTCAGCGGGTTTTGGGGTTGACATCCAAAATATAAACAAAATAATGTTATTTTGTAAATTTTATTTTTAATAAGTTTTTTTTTGTTGACTGTTCTTGCATTTGAACTCAATCCGATCACTGGAAATGGATTAAACTTAACTTCCAAGATATGACCCATTGCAAAACAGCTACGTCTATGCGACACATGACATGTGTGTTTCATGTGAATACCCACCCTAGTCCACTTACACGTAACAGACTTTTCTACCACACCTATATCTACTCCGCTATAGCATGGAAAAATACATACGAAAGAAAGATTTATTTCGATTTACCCACTTATAATAAATAAAATAAATAAATAAATATAAATAAATATCACGGGACAATTCACACCAATTGACCTAGTCCCAAAGTAAGCTTAGCAAAGCTTGTGTTATGGGTACTAAGCAACGGATAAATATAATTATATAGATAGATATACACTTAAATACATATTAAACACCCAAGACCCGAGAACAAACATTCGTATTTTTCATACAAATATCTGCCCCGACACGGGAATCGAACCCGGGGCCTCAAGCTTCGTAGTCAAGTTCTTAACCACTAGGCCATCTGGTCGTCAAAATGAAGAAGATGAAGAAAGCAAAAAAATAGCAAACATTAGCAAACATCATAAAAGCATGGAGTCTTCATAAAATAATGAAACTTTGAAATATTTGTAGCAACAGCGGGAGCTACGTCGCCATAATGGGTTGAACATCTGGCGAACTGTATTAATTTCAAGCTTTGAAAACTTAAGGACTAAATAGTGCATGAAAACAATTTGTTACATTAAGTAGTAGCTGTTTCCCACTACTTTGTTTGCAGAGAATTCGTTTATGGCTATCCCGTGGGAACTATGCACTTTTCCAGGGTAAAAGTATTCTATAATTATGTCGGCGGCCGATCGTAAAATCCGCCAGATCACGAAATTCCTAGGCATATCGTGAAATGGCACTATTTCATGAATTGGAGCAGTCCACTGCTGGACATAGCCCTACCCCAATGAGCGCCATTGCGCCCTGTCTTCGGCTCGACGCATCGAGCACTCCTTAGACACAAACTTCGGCAAAGATGTCGCCCCAAAGACACGCAAAGAGTCTACTGTGTTCGGGAAGATTAGAATGTTCAACCCAGTTTGTTGCTAGCGATGACCTGTGGCTCTGAGACGTGCTCCTTGCTTGACTGTTGGCCTTTTGGAGAGCAATAGATACTCCGAGTTTCTGTGCGCGATAAAATCCGGTATACGGAAATTAATCGAAGATATTTAAAGTGTCAGTCATATAAAGTGTTTAACTCGATCGAAGAATATGCAAGTTTAAGCGACAATGGGCAGGCCAAAGAACAAATAACCGTTGGGGGGAAAATACTCGAGTGGCGACCATGAATAAGAAGACGAAGCGTAGACAGGCCTTCCACTAGGTGAACTGGTGAACTGACGATATCACGAGAATAGGCTAGACGACTAATAAACCTGTTTCGTCCTTCAGCTATATAATTAAAACAAATTGAGCACGTATTTTTTCTTTTGTTTGACAAACAAAAAATGACGAGGATACAGTGCTTAGAAGTTTCGAGTGAAGTCACTATTATGGTACGATTTTCACCTAATAGTGACGTCACAAGCCCCCACTCCGGAAGTTTGATGATCTATACCTTTGTCGATTTTTATTAATTTGATAAACCAAAAAATACGTGTCCCATATTTTTCCATAATCTAAATGTCGGACTAAATCCCACTAATAATAATAAATGCAAAAGTTTGTAAGTCTGTTTATTTGTTTATTTCTTTGTTACTTCATCACCGTTAAACCGCTGAACCAATTTAGATGAAATTCGGCATACAGCTAGTTTGAGTCCCGGGAAAGAACATAGGATAGCTTTTATCCCGAAATATTGCATAGTTCCCACGGGACAGTGAAAACCGAATTCTGCGCGGACGGAGTCGCGGGTAACGGCTAGTAGAATGATATATTTTTAACCCAGTCGTCATCCCTATTTGCGGATAACCTAGAGTTGTGGATAACGCTCATTTCGAGGTTTAAAGACTCGAACTCTTAAGACTCCAGAGTCTTAAAGACTCAACTATATTTAAGAATTAAATTGGCTTATTTTGTGCGTATGGATGCAAAAAACCGTCTTTGCGGCCTTTGAGTCGTTAAGCCTCGAGAGTCTTTAGGGTTCGAGTCTTTAAGCCTCAAAATGAGCGTTTTTCACAACACTAGGATAACCGGTAGACCCAAGTGGCGAGTTGTCCTTCATTGAGGCGTTCTAAGGGGGAGGCTTTTGTCCAACAGTGGACGTCTTCCGAATGATCATGAAGCTATCAGTGGATTCAAATAAATGATCTGCATAAAATACCTTTGGCAAGTTTGCTGTCGGTACCCCCGAGGCACCTGAGCGCCCGGTCCGCGAAACAATAAGCAGAGTTTGCGATTTATTCGCGCGATTACGCGCCACTTTCTAACGCTTCTGCGTGCCGCTGTGCGCCTAGTAATTACCAGTAATGGACAGCCGGTATAATGGGCTTTACGAGCTCAACCAGCGAAATAATAATTAATATTGACTTTTGCTTCATTTAGGTGCGGGTCGTGGAGGTCGTTGTCAAATTATCGGACAATGTTATATTATAATAACAGTTTTATGATTAATGTATTTATATAAAGTACAACAATACAACAACACGCACGCGTAAACTATTCGATCTGGTAGTAACAATTGAAATTCCGAGATTTTATAAAATTCCCCTGGGAATTCCCAAAATTTATATCGTGGTCTTCATCGAGGTTGTGTTAAGAACAACTGTCCAAAATTTCAAGACTCTAAACCCAGCGGTTGAAATTTCAAGATTTTATCCATGTCCCGTGGGAATATCGGGATAAAAAGTAGCATTATGTGTTATTCCAGACGTGCAGCTATCAATATACCAAATTTCATCCAAATCCGTCCAGCCGTTTCAGCGTGAAGGAGTAATAAACATACATACTCACTCACTCACAAACTTTCGCATTTATAATATTAGTAGGATTAATTAGGATTGCATGTATTTTTTCTGCCACCACACGTGTAAGACTGCACGACTCATAAATACGTGTTTCAGGCAGAAGTTGACTTATTACGTGGAAGTTCAGCAAGTTGAATGTCCGTAAGCTAAGTAGTTCATTGATATAAATCTCAACAATGTTACATAAGTAAAACTAACGTCAAAACTAAAAAATAGTACATTGTGTCTTAAGGGCGGTAAATAAGTAATTACGAACGAGAGTCTATTAGAAGCCCGAAGTCGAAGACGATGTTCGTAATTCTAGTACCGCCCGTGCGACATACAATGTTTTTCATCACATTTGCGAGTAAAATTTTATATTTCTAAAAGAAAAAATATAATTGTTCCAAATATTGGCGCTATCATAGGCTGCGCTGTTTGCAGCGTCGCCCTCTCCCTCCCTCAGCATGTGCCTGAGCCGCGTGTGCATGCGGTCCTGCTGCTGCACCATGCGCAGGTTGCGCAGCGCAGCAGTATCAGTACGGGCATTTACTCATTTACCGTCCTTGGGCTTCATTACAAGAAAATTTGTACGTGGAATGACTCATTTACCGACCACGGGTTTCATGACAAGTACATTAAGGTCGAGGTTTTTATTTGGGGGGTTGCAATCAAGGTAGCCTTCATGTTTTGACACTGTTTACGAGCAAGTGTGATGAAAAAAACATTACACAGCCCTTTCCAGCTATGGCCAGAAATAAATTAAAAAAAAAACAAAGCGCCTCGTGCCTTCCAAATTCAAATCAGAGCACAAATCTAAAGCTGGCCAGTTAGAACGCAGCGCGTTTGCAAACGCGTTTCACACACAGCCCAACCGTCTAGCTAAGAAATGCGTAAAACTCTGACGCCGTGCGGCCACAGCCTTTGATAGCTGCATGCATCAGCACGACAAGCGTTAATCAAGGAACGAGTTCCATCAAACTGCGTTCACATTCGCGTTCGGGGTTGAGAAAGAAAGCAAAGCTATGCTACACTTCTACACTAATACTGGGTCTACACTGGCAAGTGCCAGAAGCACAGCGGGGCTACTCCGAAAATCGATAATCGAAGTTCGTGTTGTTCCATCTTCCATCCCTCTGACATATACTTATACTATTTAATGGGCCAATCAACTTTTTTACCCACACTAATCTGTCCGCGACATTTTTCAAACAATAAACATGTTTTTTCTGTAATTTAATAGACGGTGTAAGCCGTGGTGGCCTAGTGGTTTGACCTATCGCCTCTCAAACAGAGGGTCGTGGGTTCAAACCCCGGCTCGCACCTCTGAGTTTTTCGAAATTCATGTGCGGAATTACATTTGAAATTTACCACGAGCTTTGCGGTGAAGGAAAACATCGTGAGGAAGCCCGCGCAAACCTGCGAAGCAATTCAATGGTGCGTGTGAAGTTCCCAATCCGCACTGGGCCCGCGTGGGAACTATGGCCCAAGCCCTCTTGTTCTGCGAGGAGGCCTGTGCCCAGCAGTGGGACGTATATAGGCTGGGATGATGATGATGATGATGAATAGATGGTGTACCTACATGAATACATGCCATCCTACGTAAGTTCAACCTATTAAACCGTGAAATATCTTGTTGGAAGTACGATTTTTTGGTAACGCCAGAGACAATTTTGGTAACGCAGGAGACGCCCAAAGTGTCGGTAGAATAGTTGATTGGCCCTAATACGAGAGTGAGAGGGACGGTACGATACGAACTTCTATTTTCGAATTTCGGAGTAGAGGACCTGAACCACAGCCTGAACGCAGCTATGTGTTAGAGCAAGTAAAGTTTTAGGTAAAGGATTCAATCGAATCGTATGGGAACTAGGTAGGTACTACTACAGTGTAGTAACTACACACATTGAGTCTTTCCGCAAGTTTTCAGTGTTATCCTTCACCGTAATACCGAAAAGGTCATGGTAAATTTTTAAATGTAATTTCTAGGCTTGGGAAATTTGGATGCTTACCTTGGTTCTAGAATCCATGGAGTCGTCATATGTTTAAAAACAATTTTTGAAGTCAAAGTCAAAGTCAAAATATCTTTATTCAATTTAGGCTATAACAAGCACTTATGAATGTCAAAAAAAATCTACCACCGGTGCGGATAAACCTCTGTTGAGAAGAATCCGGCAGGAAACTCAACAAGGTATATTTTTTTTAAAACAGATTTACAATATTATTAAATGATATGTATACATTACAAGTATTTAGCACAACTTTATTTTTAACACAGTAGGTTCGCTATTTGAAGGGATCGCTAATGCGGATCGGAATTATTTCCAAATATCCCTGTCTATGATATAATCATTAACTTTATAATACGCCTTAGATATTAATGTCTTCTTGACAATAGATCTGAATTTTGTATCCGTTTCATTTGTAATATTTTTTGGAATTCTATTATAAAAACGTATGCAATTTCCCAGAAACGACTTTATATAATATTTTACAAAGTAGCTGACAGTCAAAGTCAGTTATATAATATTTTACATTTTATCCACACCAAAACACATTAATGTTAGTAATCAAAATAAACTAAAACAATTACTTTATGTGACAGCAACAAAAATCACTTCTTCAACTGTCTACAACTGTCACACAACTCGCAGCCCCTACTTTATGTGTATAAAGCTGTACAACAAACTTCCCAAAGACAAAAAGGAACTCTCCATTAAAATGTTGAGGAAAAAACTATATATGCTTGGCTCTGCGAACTGTGTGTTTATTCTATAAAAGATTTTTTAAACATGAAGCCCAAAAACGGGTAAACTTAGTTTTAACTTTTAGATGTGATCGCAACTTTTCACAACTGAACAAAATCAAGTGGTTTTTATTGTTTGCATGCTTACCCAAGCCGAATTAGGCGCACAGTGAATAACATGTATATACCATCTTGTATCTTCGCAGTAAGGCCTGAATCGAACCCGGCTTAACGGATATTCATCGATACCTACAAATCTGTACGGAACTTTCGGTGCTTGAGTCCGACTTGAACTTAAATAAATAAATAAATATCATGGGACATTTGACACCAATTGACCTAGTCCCAAACTAAGCAAAGCTTGTACTATGGATATAAATACATACTTAAATACATATTAAACATCCAAGACCCGAGAACAAACATTCGTGTTATTCACACAAATATCTGCCCCCGCCGGGATTCGAACCCAGGACCTCAAACTTCGTAGTCAGGTTCTCTAACCACTTAGCCATCCGGTCGTCCAACCACCACTACCACTTGACCAGTTTTTTATTAGAGTAGCGTCTGGAAATGATTCCCATTCTGATTGCGGTTTAACAACAACGGAAGCTCAGTCTTTAACATACAACATGGTCGCTAGATCGCGGCGTGACGAATAGTGTAATTGAGGTTTATGAGGGATCGCCGAGGAGCTATTGGGCAACATCACAACTATCGGGAACGCATACTGTCAGCCACTAATGGCCTAAACGTCATTGATTACAATACAACACAGGCTGATTCAAGATGAAAGTAATATTTTATTTTGCATACGAGTATGTGGGTCACATGAGAAGCAATCACCACCGCTCATAGACATCCGCGACACGAGAGATCTCAAAGGTGCGCTGCCGTTTGAGAGATTAAAAGGCGTGTTTTTTAAGGTCACTTAGTTGTACTACTTGTACCGCTCCGGTAATCCGGTCTCAGGAAGCTGGTTCCATAGTTGAGCCGTGCTTGGGAAAAAGTTTCGCTTAAAGCGGACGATGCTACTGCCGTGCCATCTCATCTAACAAGGTGGTGAGGATGAAATGGTTGAATATTTTTTGAAATTCATCATCAGAAGACATCCACTGAAAAAAAGCCTCTCTCTTAGTACTACGGTTCTGAAAAATCTTTGTTGAGAAGAACCTGACAAGAAACTCAACGAAGTAGGTATATTTTTTAGAAGAGATTTACAATTTTATTGGACTTAATATCACAAGTATTTAATACAACTACATTTTAACGCAGGAGATTCGCTATCTGAAATTTGAAAAAAATTTGATCGCCTATGCGGATCTGAATTATTTCCAAACATGATATAATCATTAATTTTATAATACGACCTAGATATTAATGTCTTCTTGGCAATTGGGTGAATGAGCATTTACTAGGCAAGCCTGCTCCATCGTAGGCCTCATCCTCGCTTTCCATCAGGCGTGATTGTGACCAAACGCAAGCCTATACTGTATAAAAAAAAATGAATTTAATAATATCTGATCAGTAATATTTTTTTGAAATTTTATATATTTAATAAAAGATCGTATGCAATTGCTCTCACACGATTTATGGTGTTAGTCAGTCTGTGAGATGGAACTTTAAGCTTCCCTGTGTTTTAGTGAAAACCCATACATTTTTTCTTACATACAGAATTATTTCAAATATATAACACAACAGTAACAATGATTCATCTTTCTCATTTATAATAACTACGATTTAATGCTCTCGTATCCGTTTAATAGGTAATTCTAGCACAATCTTCACTGATCATAGTATACAGTGAACTCCAGTTGTTTAACCTCAGGCACCCACCGATAATGATATCGTTCTTAACGACGCAAATCAGACTTTTTACGACAACGCGTAAATAGCCAAAGGTAATAGAAATAACCGTCGCGGTCGCGATACTTTAATCAGTAATTTGCAATAAACATAAACAGCATCTAAATAGATTGCTTTACCTAGGATCGGCAGGTTTTCTGCATAAATCACGAAAAATAAATGCATCCTATATCAAATAAAGAGGAATCGAAGCTTGGACGGTGGGTTTCAAAGCTAGAACCCCGCTGAGAACGCGCGTTCAACGTGCGCCTACCAGGCTCGCAGCGCCGCGCAGCGTGAGCCGGCCTTTAAACCGCTGATGCTGTAATAAATCGTATTTTAAAACCTCCTCCCCCCCGTCTCTGGTCGCCTGGTACATCGGCAGCAACTATTTCAAGTTAAATGGACCAAATAACTGCTTTGATAGCAAGCCGGACTGTCCGGTGCTTGGCGATTTTTCGCGAAATCTCCGTTTTCGCTGAAATTATTTTTATTGTTTTCGCTGCGGTCGCAATGCTTTATAACGGTTAGTCTCATTCGTTGTATTCCGCGCCGTTAAGTTCCGCCAAACTACGGAAGTTAATATTTCAATAGTATATAGTTACTTAGCTGAACTGGACCAAACTAACATCGTGCATCGCATGACTCACTCAATCTTTAAGCGAAAAATTCAGTTTTTTATTCTGAGCACCATGCCACTGACGTCAGAAATGGCGTCCACACGGGATAACGCCGTTCTGTTTTTACAGTGATTTGTTCGTGAGAGTTGCGAGCAACCGGTGGATGCAAGTGGCGAGTTGTCGTTAAATACTTATGTAGGTAGTTGTACTTTATAAACGCGCTCTTTTTTATGATTTGCATCCGCGACTTTCTGCTTGAGAGATTTTCTAGGTTAAATCAAAAAGCTACCCGAGCTTTTGCTTTTTCTTTTGCTCGGCTCCAATAATACCTACAATGACTCCATATTGAACACCAACACATAAAACACAGGTATATAGGAGAGCAATATGTGGCCTTTTCGCTTCAGAACGATCTCTTCCAGGCAACCTTTACAATACAACGACAATGTAGGAATAGATTTTAGCAAGTGCTGTGCTACTTTTCGAAATTGTGTAGCGGTTTTGTTTTGTGTGGGCAGAACCTACAAAGCATACGGGGCATACGGGGTATAAAGTTCACACTAACATTAAACACTACCAAAACCGGTAACAAATCACATAATTACCGGTTTAACGAAGCCTAAAGGCTAACATTTCAAACGGCAGTTCTAAATCGCGAGCGCGTACTGAAAAGGCCTAAACACCTCTTGTATGGTTAGGTTTATGGACGTTTGGCGCGTACCGTGGTAGCGTGAAAAACGTCCGGTCGCTGCCGGCTAACGACCGTGTCCGTGTCCGGCACCGCAGACGGGCAAAAATCGGCTGTCGTTCGTCGGTCAGGCGAGAACAACGATATAAAATGCTGTATAATGGTGTCTAAATCAATCCAGAATATTTCGTCAGAAGAAATAATCATCTATACTTGGTTTGGATAGGTATTTAACTAAATGTAAACAAACTTCAGCTGCCAGATTTGGTAAATTCAAGGATTTTAAACATTTTACTAATCTATCATTATAATACAAAATAGACTGTATTTCAATGCATAAATGTAAATGTTTGGATAGTTTAATGGGGGAATTTCAATATTTAAGACACCAATTGACGTTGTTTTGTTTACATTTAGTTAAATATCTATCCAAACCAAGTATAGGCCTATTGTATCTATATTTCAGACGAATTTTGGCGTGTTGCCATATATATATATATGGACAATTTACACCAATTGACCTAGTCCCAAAGTAAGCTTAGCAAAGCTTGTGTTATGGGTACTAAGCAACGGATAAATATAATTATATAGATAGATACATACTATAGAATAGGTAGGTAAAACCTTAGCTTGTCGTTAATACTTGGTATATAATTCGGTGATACTGCTTTATTATCTTTTACAGATATCACTATGAAGAAATGCAAGCTACGGGTATAAAATCGAACCGATAGAACCTGACAGTTTTGATGCTTGCAATCGGGTTGGCCTTGGCAGAGATTTAATTGTTAGCATTTCACTATTGTGAGGTCAACGTAAGATAACGCAGTATCACTGAATTACCAAATAAATGTCACTGGTAAGCCACGGTTTGTTCTACACCGTCTTTCGTGGCTGACTAGACCGATGTGAGACTGACATGTTTGTCCACAGGCCACAGAATCTAATTTCTTTAAACGAGCAGTCCTTGTATATATGTATATCCATTACAGATTGGTTTTTGGAGTCTTTTTGTATTTTTTATTTCAACTCCAAATTTTGTTACTTTTACGGTCATCCCGTAAAACCCATATCGAAAATACAAACTGGATCATAGATGCACAGAAAAACCAGAAAAATAGACCATCGCTGGGAAAAACTTGGAAGATTCCGTATAAAATACAAAATCCTTAGAAAAATATTACTTAATTTTTTCGTAATGGTTACGGAACCCTATTTCGGGCGTGTCCGACACGCTCTTGGCCAGTTTTTTCTTATATCTTTTGCTTATAACGTAGTAGCTCTCCATAAATAACCAAGATTATTTAAAAGGCACTTATGATAATATTCCCTTCGCTAAAACGGCTAAAGTAATTTGAAATTCAATATCACAATAATCTAACTCCTTCGACGTACCGAACGGTTTAAAACTACTAAACAAGTTTCCACGCAGTCATGTCACGACTAGCGTCATAAAACCTAGCTTTTACGGCAACCTAGCCAACAAAATAAATCAACGAGAACACAAAATCAAAATGGCACGTGTAGCAAATAAATTAAAACTGGAGTTTCTTGCCGGCGGCGTCCTAAAGAGATTCAATTAAGCTGCATTCATTACAACACATCGCCAAGTTAAATAGATACATAAAAGGCATCGCAATTTCTTTATTACCTCATTTCGATTCCGTCCGCCATGTCGATAAAAGAAAAAGATCTAGATGTCGTCACGTCACTACTCTTACTGGCTAATGAAAACTGACAGCGCCAAATCAAAAATACAACCTTGTATAACAAACAATAGAGTCACATATAGAATGATACTAAAATTACAACAAAGAATAAATTTTCCAAATTTGAAAATCGAACGCGCACGCTATTCTCACGGTTCGCGCGGCGACGTAAAGCATAAACTCGCGTGCTATTTCAAATGAATAACGACTCTTTATAATTGAAGTGCACTTTGTTTATTGCTGTCATCTCTTTCTGATACAGGAGAGTTGTGTTTTGGTGTCGCTTTCGTGCAGATACGTGACTGGACATTAAGTTAGCCGCTGGTCGGATAATGGCTCGGTTTGACAATAACATTAGTTCGGTAGGGACTGCTTTGATTGGATTATTAGGAGATATCGACGGCTGGTGATTTATGAGAGCCTGGTCAGCTTGGTACTCAAACGTATTGAATCCTTATGTATAAACCATGTCCATAATAGTATATTACCTACTGCAGAGACCAGTAAGTAAGCCATCCTGGACGAGTAGGTGAGGCCATCAATGATACGAGGCCAGGGTGGCGATTACTGGTCGAAGCTTGTATAATATATAGTGCTTTTCTCAAAAGTAAGGATTTGGGCGGCAGCAAGTTGTTTTTTGCTAATTCGGCCTCTGCTTTTATATCTGGAGGTGTGCCGCCCATATCAATAGGTATCAGAATCTTCAGAGCCTTGGGCAATTCACTTAATAAGATTTTTACTTCATAAGAAATTCACACAATAAGAAATACATATTTCCAAAATGTCACAAAACGAAGTAATGAACGAAATTCCTGCTTATTTTACTTTTATCTAAGTTTTTTTAGTTTTTAATTCGCAAGAACAATCATAACACCAACCTAATAAAAAAATACTGAGTTTATTTTAATCTTAAGTTAAATTTATTTTATACAACAAATATGTTCATAGTCTTTTGATAGTGAATAAGCTAATAGTGAAATAGTAAAATTTATAATAAATTACATGACAACGAAATATTTCCAAAATGTTACAATTTCCCGCTCTTTTAATAAAGTATGCAACCTCGTTGCACGAACGCCGCTGCTCTTGTTTTTTTTTTATAAAAGCGTTCCGTAGGTATACTGCCTACCTCTTAGAGTTGGAATAAATATTTGTTAAATCAAATGAATTTGCAGCTAATCTATTAACATTTATGTTTCAAAGAATAGAAATTCTAATAAAATCATATCTAAAGATATAATAACGTTTATAATCAAATATACGTTTATTGTTCAACCTTTTTAATGACCGAAAGATGAGGCTCTTTACACTACCTATTAAAAAAAAACATATTTTACAAGGAGTTCTAAGTTCAAATTACAATGATGTTATGAGAGTTGTATCGTACTTACTGGTCACTTCTGCATTCCGAATTCAAAACCTCTCTACTTACTGGAGACTTGTGATCTTCGTCCGGTATTATTAACTTACTGGAGCTTACTGGAGACTTTTTGAAAATTGAATGGCGACATTACGTATCATTTTTGAGAAAAAATAATTAAAATCGACCTATCAATACATGAAGATTGAAGACTGAATGAATGGTACCTACTTAGTAAGCATGACATTGTCTTCACTTTCACTCTATTTACCCAATGCTGACTGACAGACATCTTACTTAAATAACGAGAAGGGGGCTTTGGTTCCCAACTTCCCATCGGTTTAAGGATCAAAGTACAGGATATAAAAGATAACTTTAGCGCTTATAGAACAACCAATTAGAACAAAAATCTAAATTTCTTATGCCTGTCTGTCTACGTCAATAACCAATCTAAAATGATCACATACTGCGTACACTTTGCTTGGGAACAGCACTTTGCTAAGTAATACTGTATACTCATAGATACCTACAAACTTGCACGCTTTTTTTCTCACAAAATGACAATGCCTTGCTTCAACTGCAGCACTGCAAGTTACCGACTACGCAGTGCAGAGATATTACGTGTGTAAAATTAGAATACCAACTACACTCGCTCTATGATACCCTGGTATTACAAGCGACTGGATGCGATGAGGGTACAACGTGGCACGAAGACAGTCTTCTTATAAGGCCCACTGGAAGGGACCACGTCTGGCTAAATTTACTTCAGTTGAAACAAACACTAGTTAATAGTAAAATTATTGCCGAGGCCGAAAAGTAGAGAATAGCTTGATAAAATAGTTTAAAAATCGAGCAACGCGAGGCTTACAAAGATACAAGTAAAAGATATTGTGTTTGATAACGTGAGAAATTGAAAAAAAACTTATTTATCCTTAGTAGATTTAATATTGTGCTAACTGGTGTCATATACATTCCATACATCTGCCAAAGAAATCATAGCGAAATTGTTTATGAAAATATCCTAATGCGCGATGTGACAGTGAACTAAATAATTTTATTACATGTAGTTAAAAACATTTTATTAGTTATAATTGTTATAACATTACACTACGACAGCAAACGGGCGACTGATCTTGCTGTGTAGGAATTACTGGGTCCCTTCAATTTCATATGCAATAGTTTGACATTTAATAAAACTAGTGTAGCGAGAGAAAATTTTTGTATGGTTACCAAGAAATTGGTTAACCATCCTAATGTCATTTGTAGCGCTTAAAACGTCAAAGCCTATTTTCACTCACAAGCCAATATGACAATCAGACTTAGGGGCTGTTCACCATCCATTGATTAGTGTTAAGTGACGGTTAATGTGATGCCGTCTCTATTTTGTTTGTTCGAATAGACGGAGACGGCATCGCATTTAACCGTCACTTAACACTAATCAATGGATGGTGAAACAGCCCCTTATTGTTATATTTCTGAAGTAGGAACTGTCATTTCATTAAAATTGGTAAAGCATTTTCTTGGTCGACCATTACTACTTCAAGGTAAGGAAGATTTTTTTTTTAATTTAGACGAACAAAAGAGGAGATCCTAAAGATTATAAAGCACTTCGGTTGGCTGTAGGTACATATAGTTTAAGATCCGAACTTGAAAAGATCTTCACCAGTCTGATAACAGAATGAAACCTTTTTATAATAAATTTAGTATATTAGAAAATACATATTAGAAGTGGATTTGCTAAAAAATCTGGGCATGCTATTTTTAATTAATAAAAAAATGATTTTTGATAAATTTTTAGTTGCATCACGAGTACTCGTGACCACGGCCACTGTAATGTGGCCGAAACGTCGAGGTATATTACTCGTGTATGTTTGCGTGATAAGTCCCGTTTGTGGTATTTTGAGTATGAGTGAAATCACGAAAGTTTAAAAAGTTTAAAACATATACAGGTTTTTTTTGCAAAACCATTTCATTTCTATTATCAGACCGGAAGATCAAAGTTCGGATCTTCTACTAATAGTGGAATGAGGGGCCGCACTAATTCCCCGCGTTGTCGTATTCATAGTACTAGGTACGCATAGTCAGCATCGGGATGTCCTGCATTTAATTAAAAAATATTTAAAAAAATTGCTTATAGTCAAAATACCACAAACGGGACTTATCACGCTAACACACACGAGTAATATTTACCTCGACGTTTCGGCCACTGTATATTACTCGTGTGTGTTTGCGTGATAACTCCCGTTTGTGGTATTTTGACTATGAGTGACGAAAGTTTCAAAAGTAAAAGAAAAAATTGCCTGTCCAGGTTTTTTTTAGCAAAACCATTTCATTCTATTATCAGACCGGTGAAGATCTTTTCAAGTTCGGATCTTCTACTAATAGTGGAATGAGGGGCCGCACTAATTCCCCGCGTTGTCGTATTCATAGTACTAGGTACGCATAAGTCAGCATCGGGCGAGTCGGGTTTAAGTACGCTTCCTTCATTTCGGAATTCCCGCTCACAATCATTGTAGCAATTTTCCGGGGCATCCGTCGCGAGACGCTGCCAACGGTGGACCGGGAGCTCGACGCTGTAAAAGTGCATTTATTGAACTACAAACATTTATTGAACCACCCACAGGCGGTGGCGGAGCGGTGCGGCGCGGCGCGGAGGTGGTACGTTGTAATATTGAAGCTAACCTGAAAGAGGCCACACAGAATACCGCGCCACGCTGTTTAGTCTCTTTCATGTTAGCTCGAACATTACAACCGGTAATGCCTCCACGCCACGCCGCACCGCTCCGCCTCCGCTGTCAGTGGGTTTCAAGCTTTATGGCTACGTCTATGGCATAGACTCTATGCAACAAATGTGTTACAGTGTGGAGGTGAAGGAGCTGCATGAGCACACTTGCATAGACGTAGCTGCAGGTGAGCAAAGTTATTGTTTGAAGTGCATTGATATGGACCTTCGCAAACGAATGATTCAATAAATTAGTGCATTTATTGTTCTAGAAACACCTAGAATACATAAAACAGCAAACGAAAATTATCATCATCATCATAATAATATCATTTTAGAAACTGACGTATCTATAAATATCCAGTGCTAGCAGAATCTCGCTGCTAAGAAAAATTAAGACAGTAGGTATGAATAAATATATATTTTTTTATTATAAATGCTTAATTCCCGCTAGACGCAGACCAATTTGCGGGGAACACCTATATCTTATAACAATTTAGTTAGGTACTATTCGTAACAGTTTTATATAAGGTAATGTCGTGTTACCTCCCGATCTAAGGGGTGGTGGGAGTCGATAGGGGGCGAGGGCCCGACGTCGCTTGAGCGTGTGAAAATTACATTCCGAGAGCGCTTCGCATATCTATCACTGGAAATTCGCGGCTGTACCAGCTCCGGGCCCGGCTACAGTGCGGGGTCGCCAGGTGAAGTGAGCAAAAGGTAGATAGCTATTTAGGTTACATTTGAGATGCCCTACGGCGAAAGGTTTTGCGGAAAAGCCAGAGACAAGGTAATTTTCTTAAGTTACAGAAAAAAAAAGTAAAAAAAATATACTAACCAATGGTAACAGGTAATTTTGGTACAAATGCCAAAATGCATAGAATGTTGAGACACACTATACTACTACTGTCAAAATGTACAAGATGCTTGTGCCACCAGGTCAATTTGTCTGAATATTTTAGAGACAAAACATGGTATGGCCAACATGCACTTTTACTCAAAATGTTTCCAAGGCAGCTTTCACTATGGTCCAGATGTCTTTGGGTCTGGAAGTTTTCAGGACAGAATACTCTGAGGCCAAAATATACAAAACGCTATTGACTAAATGTCGTTCGTCCCTACAAACATGTTGACATTAATATACTTTTTGACTTTTGTACAATTTGACAAGGGAATTTTCGAACCCATTATTATTTTGAGATCTTGACCATTTATCTTCTATTCGTTTTTTCTATCATGTATTTAGGCTCTTAGGTTTTTGTGGCATCCAATTGATTTGTCTTTTGTTCATTATAACATGTTTACATTTACATACTTTTTGACCGTTGTATATGATTATGATAATGAATCATTGTTATCAGGAAAATAGAGGCCACATGAATTTTGTGATTTTCACTTATAACTACTATTACAGCACCTGAGATTTATCACGCTAGCAGAACGAGTAATACTTCGACGTTTCAGTGCAGGTAGTTCGAGATACGGGTGCCAACACCGGGTAGTTCTACCCTACTACTTGTTAGTCTACTTGACCACGTCGTAACGTCGAAACGTCGTAATTTATAACACGTGAGTTTCGTTGGTAAAACGAAAATACTAATATTATAAATATATAATTCTTTATTACATTTAGGAGCTACATTGATTCGTTTTATTTGACGGATAAATGTGGTGCCATCTCCATCTATTCGAACAAAACAAACAGAGACGGCATCACATTTTATCCGTCAAATAAATTTAATCAAAGGTTGGTGAAGTGAAAAACAGGAGGTTACTGTGTAAAATTGGTTTTATATTAATACAACATAAGACATTATGAATTATGACCTACTGGACTTGCAGAATAAACATTTGCAAACCTCCCAGTACGAAACCCTAAAGACCATACTGCTTTCAAACTCTTCCTAAAAACCGTTTCTATCAACACAGAATGCTAAATAACTACTTAGATTGAACCTAGCGTGCGCTACCTAGCGCCGCCCCCACCCGGCGAGGGGGGCAAATGAGCTGCAGTAATGCGTTTCTGATTGCGATGCAGTTGCAGTGGCGACTACGTGTTTTAAATAGGTGATGACATCCGTTCTGACTAAATATGGAAGAGCTTCGATAGTATACTCACAGAGTTTTATTCAATCAATAGACACATAAAATAAATAATGCAGTTGAAAATAAATCAGTATCACATTGACAGTAAACTTTAATTTTATTTATAAATAAAATAAACATTATTTAATCTCAGTTTGGAAATTAAGTACGTACATTCATCTCATCTGCATTAATATCTGCGTCAGCGGAGCGTTCCTACGGACAAGGACTTTAAAATAATTCATGAGCTACCATGGAACCTTTTCACAGTAAACGTCATAGTGAGATCGCATTCATTAACAAAGAAAATTGTAATGACTTCCTTTGAAAAGATCCCATGGTGGCTGATGAAGTATTTTTTTAGTATTTATTTATTTGGCTTAAAACATAAAATACATAAGGCCTTATTCTAATAAGTCTTACAATATTATGCACTCTGGTAGGGTATAGCAACATTTATAATAATGTTATCTAATTCTATTTGGCAACTAAAAAGTAAGATATCCTACGTATTTGCATTAAAGCTTAAAAACTACGGTTACATTATGCTATAAATTAAATTAGACTGTTATAAACCATTGAATTAAAGTTCTTGACCGTAAAAAATATCTGGCACGTCCTACCAGCCCTTAAAGTCGTATCAGATATTTATATACGCTTTGCTGCGTCAGATATTGGTGCTGGTGACTGTACATATTGAATTATTTACAGCTGAAAAAAAATTTAATTAAATCTGGTTAAACATGTCACTGGACTTTTATTTAATAGATTGGTTTTTTGGAGTATTTTTGCATTTTTTTTTATACGACTGGAAGGCAAACGAGCAAGTGGGTCTCCTGATGGTAAGAGATCACCACCGCCCATAAACATCTGCAACACCAGGGGTATTGCAGACGCGCTGCCAACCTAGAGGCCTAAGATGGGATACCTCACGTGCCAGTAATTTCACCGGCTGTCTTACTCTCCACGCCGAAACATAACAATGCAAGCACTGCTGCTTCACGGCAGGATTAGCGAGCAAGAATTGTATTTTTTATTTCAACTCCAAATTAGTTACTTTTACGGTTATCCCGTGGGTTTACTTAATAGAACAATTTTAACATATTTAAAGCAAAATAAACTATGATTGGCTTTTTGGAGTCTTTTTGTATTTTTTATTTTAACTCCAAATTTGTTACTTTTACGGGGGTTGTCCAGCAGTGGTGTAGGGGTTTATAGCGCGCAACACGGATTGCTGAGGACCTGGGATCGATACCCAGTGCTGGTCTCTTTTTCTGGTTTATGTGTGCATCCATGTCTCAGTTTGTATTTTCAAAATAAACTATGTATATCATTTCATTTCGTCTACAAGTTTTCTACAAGCAGCCAATTTAAGCTACTTTGCCAATCCTACTTTATGATGTATAAACGCGAATATTAGTAGAAAGGTGTGTATGTGTGTTGTTACTCTTTCAAGCTAGTACGGCTGGACGGATTTGGATGATTTAGTATTCAGATAGCTTGATCTTTAGTATAACACATAGACTACTTTTTGTCCCGATATTTTCACAGGATCGGCATAAAATATTAATATCTCAAAAAGAGTTTAGTGACATGAAATTTGGCACGGGTGTTCTTTGAACACCGTTAAAGAAGACCCACACAGGATAATTCAGGAGACGTGAGCAAGATCAGCCCTACTGGATTCACTCAGTTAAAGCTGCTATATTTTACTAGTATTAGTGAGATTAACGTTTATTTTTTAATTTTGCAAACAAAAATTTATTTAAAATTTATTTACAAAGTGCGTGGTCACCTCTGTAATTAAAAGTGTAGGGTGTTACAAAAATAATGTGGACGATCCATTATCAATCACCG